>NC_064923.1:84305718-84608749 GCF_023897955.1 Schistocerca gregaria
AATTCGAATATGGCTTGGTGCTAAAACCGCAAGGTAAGCCCAGCACATGTTGCAATAATATCAGTGTACCTTACAAAAATGTGAGTGGGGAAACTCAAGACTACTAAACGAGGTTGAATCACAATTGTTTTGATTTATTCCGATAATATATTGACGGAACTAATGGCGAACACTTGCAACATTAACTTAATAAGGACGTCGCCTGACAAAGCGGATAGGGTGGGGAGGGGTTGGGGGGGGGTGATGGTGGTGGGGAAGATGGTAATAACTACGCAAGTAAATTAATTGTAATCGCAAAGTTCCCAGTGAAAGTCGTGATATTTGAAAGCTTCTTTATGAAAAATTGTAATTATTGTTAACCTGTTGAAAGACGGCGGAAATGTGTAGAGCTCTGTCTGTGACAAATATTATTGTTACCTAAACTTTTTCTCCAAGGACTGCAAGGCATTCTAGTAAAACCCTATAATTGTTATCATAAAATCTCATGTGCTGCCGTATCACATGTATTATGAGAACCCTTATTCCGACATGGCTATATTCAAATGTTTTCTCGAACCTGCTCCTATCGGACGTATCAGTATTCTCATAGAGAACAAAAACAGAAATTAATTACTCTTCCTATAAATAATGAAATATCAGTTCTCTAGTATCTTACTGCTATTTGTTAAAAACATTCTCTAACGTCTCCTAACATTTATACTGCAATACCCCCACACGCACGCAGCAGGCAACTTACCTCATCTTGCCGCTCCAACTGCATTAATGGTTTGTATCCAGGTGAGTGCTAAAATAATTTTAAAAACGAAATACTGCGATCCACGTGGAGTGCAGTGTATGGTCACAACCATTGATGCAACTATTCCTTTTTTTTGCGGAAATTAAATGATCAGGAGAGACGTAGTCAACAAGCATTAAGCAGTGTAAAAAATGAAAGGAACAAATAAAATTTTAATTTACTATATTCTGAAGATTAAGATTCATACAGAGACAAACGTTACAGAGACCTTATGTTTCCTTGCACAGTTTAATTAGAAGAAACTTTACTTATTCCACAATGTCTATAGTCAATAATCACGTATCTGGTACCACAAAGATTTAGACATTACTTTCAATGTACAGTCACTTCCACAATAAAGTCTAAACCATAATGTTAAATGCAGCGATCGCAGTGACATCTCTGGTAGTAGTCTGAACCCGTAACTCAGTACGCCTTTGCACAGTGAATAGATAAACAGTGTGAGAGTTGAACGGTTAGTTTTGCCGGTTGCAGTTTACAATGAGTGAAAATGTCTGTAGCGTCAGGAGGCAGTGCAAAAATGTGCAGTATTAATCAAAACAGCCTTCTGAGGCCCATTAAGAAGCTACTTGGTTCGAACGAGGCAAGCTGGGTGCGTCAAGAGGATAATGATCCGAAACATCGCGACTGTCTCTGTAGCGCGTGGAAACAAGGCGATCGGGTGTCCACGATGGACTGGCGTGTAATCTCTCCGGATGAAAATCCGATCGCAAATGTTTGGCCGTATATTAAGATGAAGCTCAAAATAAAGGCAATACATGCTTTGAAGCAACTGTTATATAAAAGCAGAACGATACGGATATCGTTACCGAGTAAATATGCAGAAAATCTCATGAGAAGCATGTCAAAAGGTGCCAAGCTATAATCGATAATGACCGCGATTGGATTAACTATTAGGTAACTAAGCAATATGTAGTACGTATTTTTATGTAAACGTATATTTATAATAGTGTCTTATTTCATACAGATAACGGTGTAAAATATTCTTTGGAACTGACTGTACGCATACACAAATCTCACAAAATCCCTCCAGTGCCCAGCAAGCAAAACTACGTGGAGCGATAAAGGCAAACTACCAAAAACCCTCGATTAATACCAAAATCTCCTCTACCGCTGCTAGCACGGTCAGGGCAGGCTAAGACCACTCCTAATACTGCTTCTCTCCATGCCACCCACAACTACCAACAACTGTTCGCTCGCTACTACTCGTGATAATAATATCTCAGACTCACAGGTTGTGTACGCACGCAACAGCAAAATCAGTAGCCAACTTTACGAAGAAAAGGATATGAACGTCCAACTTTCATATTAACTGAAAACAGATAGTACTACACAGTGGTATGTGTCACCGGTAGTTGGTGCAGTTCGTGAATTGACATTAAAATGCACGTCATCAGACTGAAGGCTGAAGAAAACCGAATCAGTATAAAATTATTTTAGTGTCCCTACACATTGTCTCATGGTTTCCACTCGAACTCACCTTAACACTGCAGGTGGAGGCTGAATTGGCTGTAGACTCACTGGGGTAACCAACAAACACTGCCAGCGGCTAAGTGCAGAATAGCCCCAAAATTTTTAAGTCCCCAATACACCGGATCAGGCAGCGAGGCACGCCGGCGTATACGACGGTGGCTCCCAGCATGGAAGTTTGGCAACAGAGGCTCCCGAAGATGTAGAAGTGGTTCCTGATCCAAAATTTACTATAAGAAAACTTCGCACTACCACGTTCTGTGTCTCTTACTAAATTCAGATTGTCTGGGCTACGGATCATCTGAATGTTGTCCGATAGAAATGCTTCTTAGAAAAACTAGACCCCTTCCTCTAACTGTTTAACTAACATTCATTCCTTCCATATTGCTCTCTCTCTCTCTCTCTCTCTCTCTCTCTCTCTGTGTGTGTGTGTGTGTGTGTGTGTGTGTGTGTGTGTGTGTGTGTGTGTGTGTGTCTCAGCGGCCGTAGAGGTGGTCTTGATGTTCACTGTCGAGTTTCTTTCTTTGACCTGTAGTCTATTTACATTACTCAGTGCTGGCAGTTCTTACATCGCATAAACATTTGTGTGTTCTAAGCGTCAATACTTTCCATGACGTCCAAATTTTCAGATACGTCTCAGTGGTGCGACTGGATTCGTGATTTCCTGCCAGGAAGGTCGCAGTTTGTAGTAATAGACGGCAAATCATTGAGTAAAACTGAAGTGATATCAGATGTTCCCCAGGGAAGCGTCCTGGGACCTCTGCTGTTCCTGATCTATATAAATCACCTGGGTGACAATCTGAGCAGTTCTCTTAGGTTGTTCGAAGATGATGCTGGAATTTAGCGTCTAGTAAGGTCATGCGAAGACCAGTATCAGTTGCAAAGCGATTTAGAAAAGATTGCTGTATGGTGTGGAAGGTGGCAGTTGACGCTAAATAACGAAAAGTGTGAGATGATCCACATGAGTTCCAAAAGAAATCCGTTGGAATTCGATTACTCGATAAATAGTACAATTCTCAAGGCTGTCAATTCAACTAAGTACCTGGGTGTAAAAATTACGAACAACTCAGTTGGAAAGACCACATAGATAATATTGTGGGGAAGGCGAACCAAAGGTTGCGTTTCATTGGCAGGACACTTAGAAGATGAAACAAGTCCACTAAACAGACAGCTTACACTACACTCGTTCGTCCTCTGTTAGAATATTGCTGCGCGGTGTGGGATCCTTACCAGGTGGGATTGACGGAGGACATCGAAAGGGTGCAAAAAAGAGCAGCTCGTTTTGTATTATCACGTAATAGGGGAGAGAGTGTGGCAGATATGATACGTGAGTTGGGATGGAAGCCATTAAAGCAAAGACGTTTTTCGTCGCGGCGAGATCTATTTACGAAATTTCAGTCACCAACTTTCTCTTCCGAATGCAAAAATATTTTGTTGCGCCCAACCTACATAGATAGAAATGGTCATCAAAATAAAATAAGAGAAATCAGAGCTCGAGCAGAAAGGTTTAGGTGTTCGTTTTTCCCGCTCGCTGTTCGGGAGTGGAATGGTAGGGAGATAGTATGACTGCCATGAACCCTCTGCCAAGCACTTAAATGTGAATTGCAGAGTAATCATGTAGATGTAGACCTACCTTCAAGATGTTTATCTCTGGTGTTCAGTGCCCTCTGGAAAAACAGCTAAGTTTCTGCAATTGAGCGCAATAGTGGCTGCTGCTAAACAGCGAGCGTTCTCACTCCACTCCCAGGTTGTAAGATGTTTTCACCAGAAGTACGTGACTCAGGGGATCCTATCTTTCTAGGTCCAGAGCAGATCGGACGTCCCAGCACTGCACATCAAAAGCGTAGCCACTGGCCGGTGGGCTATTGACCCTTAACCATCCCTCGGCAGGCCTTCTGTGAATTATGTCTGGTGTGGCCACCGCCTCTTCTGTCCCTGGCTATCTGCGTGCTTTTACCACTACTCAGAATGCCCCCAACGTCCTCTCACTTCCACAAGACATGCAAATCTGAGTCAAGAGTAAAAGAAGAAAATGAGTGGATTAGTCACTAGTACTTATGTTTGCTGTATCCCTCGGCGTCAATTAAACATTACGACAAATGAGCCTTTCAATATGAATTTGCATATGGTACGTAGCTGTTTCTAGAAAAACGATCAAGTGACACCGGCATAAGACATGTAATAGTGGCGTGCCGTTGTTTGGTGCTAACAGTGTATACTAGAAAGAGGCAAACCATAACAGGAGGATGCTACTGAAATGCCAAAGGGTTATGGGTTAGCATCACAGGAAGCTGTCCACTGGCGTGTTTTTGATCCTCGACAATACTACAGTTTTTCTTCACTAACAAAGTCACGCATGCTACTTCTTTGGACTATCAAATTTCTTTTAACAACCTGTATTTCGCTGACGTGGAACCCACTGACTTCTCTCTCTCTCCTCGACAGGCATTTCCAATACGACAATGAGGTGCGTTTCAAGACTCAATGTTCCTGAAAATAGAAAATACGAACTTATACAACTAAAGCCCCAATCAAGCTATCCATCAGTGGAAAAATGTCACATTGGAGTGAATATGCAATAAAGAAATATCACCACAATTTATTTTTGAGGACACAATTGAAAATGTGTAGCTGACCAACTGCACTTCACCATCTCAGTCCCACTTCTTTATGCGTTTCAGTTATCAGAAAGCCACAAGTGTCTCTGACATAGGTCATCATACTCACATAGAAACGAAAAGAAGGTTGCGTAATTATAGTAACTAATTTCAAGATAAATACTCACAATAGCCATGGTTCTAGAGATGGAGCTGATGGAAGTCGGGGAATATAGATAAATTAGGTTTTATCGTCTTGTCTACGGCGTGGTCATCAGAAGCTGATGCAGATGTCTAATGGGACGAGAACGGCGAGGTAAATTTTTCGTGTCCTTTTCAGAGATACACTCTCACACCTGCTTTAGTACGAAACTTTGGGGAACCTAAATTTGGATAGTTGTCTGTGGACCTTAAGCCCCCCACTTCCGAATACAACGTCTCTCTAACCTGTTACGCAAGGTGCTATCTCCCTACCTGAGATGATGGAGGAGAAAATAAAGCTGTAAAAATGGAGAAGTGTTTGCCTTCGTGAGACAAACTCCTACAGTGGGCACCGACGCTACTTCGTTATCCATATTGCGCAATATTTAGTCCGTCTGATTACAGACTGAATTTCAGTCGAGCAGAAAACAGATCCTTCTGATTACTCAGTAAAAACTCTGCAATGTGTATTTTCCACAGAGAGTATCTCATCAAAACTTATAACTGATTTACACGCAATTTGAGTTATAATTGGTTCCTTGTCGAAATCGACAAACAAAGAGTGGGAGGCTTCAAAAAAGCGTTAACAAGTTTGAGCCGTGCTCTCGTATCTGAGGCGGATTTAGTTTGCTCCAGGTATCTGCTTCTTAATCGTTAATTAAAACCTGTTTCACATCGCTGAATGTTTCAATTAAACTAAGTTTTCCGTTCGCTCTCAATTTCTAATTAATTGCCCCGAATATTATGACGAACGTCACGCAAAGGGAACCCACGGTGAAAATAATTAATTACCGGACTAAAGGGCATTGATATGAGGTCTGACGCACCGGATACACCCACGGCGGAGCTCATCTGGTAGCCGACTGTTTCCCTGTGTCAGGTGGGCAACGAGGTGCTCTTCCCCTCATGGCGATTAAATCTGTACTCAGCAAAACCACTGTAAAATTCACTGTAGAGGATGCTTTTTTGTGCCATATATCAGCGTTTCATTCCACAATATACACAGTTAGAGCGTGAGATGCATTATTATTTTTATACATCTGTGCGAGCTGTTGGGAGTCTAATTATTTCGTCATCCATACGGGAGTAATACACACGGAGATAAAGAATATTTCGCGCAAAACCAGTTATGGAAATTTGAGTCACTGTCTGGAATAACGCGGCTTTTCCTGATAGCGTGTGCCATTTGGGTTTTTTTAAAGTATTTTCCTTACAATGTCTTGTGATGGAAACAAATATGTACCAATTCATCCTACTCTCATTTGCACAAGTTCGGTGCTCCTGATACGAGAAGGTGGATGTTACTTTTGTTATGCTTCAGAAAGACTTGGCTGGGATGTAGCTACCGTACATGATGGGCCCTCAGCGGTGGCCATGGGAATGTGCGGTCGCAAGAAAACCGGGCTGCGGACAGGCATTTGACACTAAAGGAAGACGATAATGCACGGCGTGTGGCTCTGGGGCATCGTACTGCATCTGCAGCGGCAAACTAAGTAGCAGTTGGCACCAACTAACTGCTGCAAACCGGTTACCTCAAGGACAGCCCCGAGCCATTTGCGACTTTAGTGATGTCAAGCGAGTGCTCATTGGATGACAGATTGGAGGTCTTCTGCATTTTCTGAGGAAATCTGGGTCTGCCTCGGAGCTAACGATGCCCGTATGTTGTTTAGGAGGAGGCCAGTTGCGAGAGACTGCAACCAACTTGTCTGCGTGCTAGACACGCTGGACCTACAAATGGAATTATGGTCTCGGGTGTGATGCAGTATGACAGCAGGAACACTCTCGTGCGCCCAGACTGCTTCTTTGTACATCAGTCTGGTGACTCGACGTGTTGTGCTGCTGTTCATGAACAGCATCTAGTGGGTGTTTTCCAACAGGATAACTCTCGGCGACATACCGTTGTTGTAAACCAACATACTGTACAGAATACTGACATGTTGCTTTGGAATGATCGACCACCATATACGTCTCCAATCGACACGTGCATGTCATCATCAGAAGACAACTTCAGCGTCATCCAAAATCGGCATTAAGTGCACCTGTATTGATTGACCAAGTGGAACAGGTGTGGAGCTCCATCACACAAACTGACATTCGGCACCTGTACAAGAAAATGCATTCATGTTTGCAACCTGCATTCAACATTCTGGCGGTTACACCTATTATTAATGTACCTGCACTTCACATTTTCAACGGTTTGTCTCTCGCATGTAATTATGTAATAGGCGTATTTAAACTGTTTTAGCATGTAATTATCTGAACTGTTTCTTATTTAAATTGTTTTGTTAATTAAATTGCATTGTGTATTATTGAGAAAGAGCGGGAAACCGCGCATAGATACATTTTGAGAAAGAGCGGGAAACAGCGCGCAGTAATACATCTGTAATGGTAGCAGGGATTGTCTGCACCAAAAACCATTGTTGGCGGCGAGACCGCACTTTTGTAGCATTGAGCGTTGGAAGCGAGCAGTTGCGAGTAAGATGTGAGACGAGGCAGTCGTAGCTAGCGAGACACGAGAGGAGGTCGCTGTAAGCGAGGTATGAATTAACACTTTGAAAGAAGCGGTGTGCTCGCCAGCCACTCGCTATATGTAGCGCAATGCTAGTTTTTAAGAATTTTTGTAAAGAACTATGCCCCTTGTAATTGTTTGTCAAGATCGTTCTCAGAATATAGTTATGTAATTTTGATGGAAAATTAGGTATGTAGCGTAACGCTACTTTTTAAGAATTTTTGTAAAGAACTATACCCCTTGTAACTGTTTGTCAAGATCGTTCTCAGAATATAGTTAACTTCTACCAGATTAAATGCATTAAGAATTTTCTATCCCAAAATCATTCACGTAAATGCTTTACGGAATTTATTGTTATCTTAAAAGAAAAGTCTAAACTGAGCTTCAGCTTTTATCAAATCTAAATTAACTTCAACTTAAAGAATTCCAGTCACAAAGTATTATGAAACTCCACCAGCAGCTTATAATTATGTTAAAGAGAAGTAAGTATATTCATTCCACAGTTTGCTGTAGCAGTCAGATGGCGATCCAGTATAAATAATTAAAGGTAAGAATCAGTCTTAATAATTTCAGGTAACGACTGAGGGCCACGGCGACAACACATTTTATGTTTCGTCGTAATAATCAGCAGGTAGTCTTGACAGAGCAGCAGTTAAAAGATTTTAAGAGACGCAGCGTTCAGTCAGCAAGCAAACGTACATCCAATATTAGACGGGAAGGTTTCACTTGGCGATGTCCATTCAGTACGACATTTTAGTGAATCTACTGTGGATATGAATATACTGACTTTGATAATAGTGTGAATAAGTTACTGTTAAGTGGCGCAACGCATATACTAAAGTGTATAACTTTTATTCACAGGTCATCGGCAATTCTGTTTGCTTTATTGATTCGGCGTTGAAAAGTGTTTGTTCAGTGTTGAATCCGCTTTGAACAGTGATATATTTTGTTGCGTGTGATGATTATAGACAATGTCCCGCAGAATAATTACTCGTTCTCAAACTGATAAAACTTTTTGTTGCGTGTGATGATTATAGACAATGTCCCGCAGAATAATTACTCGTTCTCAAACTGATAAAATTGTACAAAATACTGACGAGAGATTCTTTTCTGGAATAGGCAGTAATAATACGTGTGAAAACCCTGATTCTGAAACGTTAGGTGAACAGACATTTAATAACTGTAACAATATGGAAGCGTTTAACGAACAAGTAACTTCAGAAATGCCCACAGACAATGAAACGGTAGTGCAAAATAATTTGGCATTAAATGCAACAGACGGTACACAGTCACAAATTCCGCATAGTAGACATAACAGTTTCAGTAACGAAACCACTACAATGCAGTCAGACAGAGAGACTCCATTAAGCACTGATTTAGATTCAAACGGTACACAGCTACACAACCTGCGTAGCAGATCCAACAGTTCTCATGACCAAAATTCCGAAATTACGGAAAACGTGACGCAGTCACAATCATCTGAGGATGTTCAAATGAACACAGATCTACAGCCTTTAACAACGAATACAAATACACATAGAAGTCAATCCGAAATGGATCCAATAATGGCATTTTTGCTACAAATGAGACAAGACATGAATCAAAACTGTAACAGAGGGTCACAAGAATTAGAAAAAAGGTCACAAGATCTAAAAAACGAAATTAAGGCAGAACACGCACACATAGATCAGAAATTAGACAACATGTACCAAAATCTAAAACACGAAATCAAAGTAGAAATTCAAACAGTCGCTGAAAAATGTTCACAATCAACACAAGAATTACGCGACAAAATTCAAGAAATATCCGATAACCAAGCAACATTTGCAGTTAGTATACGGGAAACAATGACAGAAAACTTTGCTAAACAAAACGCTCAGATTGATGAACGTTTTAACAATCACACAGAAAACTGTTTGATACGTCACCGTAAACTGGTGCGATCGCAGGATAAAGAACGAAAAGAATTACTACAAACAATCACTAAACAGCGTCAGGACGACAAAAAGAAAGTGTTTGCCCAGGGAAAAACATATGTAGACAATCACATACAGTCGATCTCGGAAGAAATCGAAACGGTCAAAGAAACAAATAATCAAATACAAGACAGGCTTACAGAAATCCAAACACAGACAATCGATGTGAAAACTTCTACAGACACTGAAATCCAGAATGTTAAAGATAAATTAACAGAGGACGTTCAGACACTAACTGACAAAATAGAACACATAGAAATTAACCATGACACAGAAAATTTAAAGGCAGACTTTAAGAAAGTCACCAAAAGCAACCGTAAATTACGAAACGAACTGACAGAAAAGATCAATGAACTCACTACAAGAATAGATCTTTTAGATACTAACAATGACGAGAGATCAGACGACACTGCACCAGTCCCAGTGCAACAGAACTCTAATAGTAATAACACGCCATTGACAAATATACAACAAACTATCACAGATCTAAAATGGCGTAATGATTCATTGCATCAGCAAATAAATTCTCTACAGCAAGAGATAGCGGACGCACAAGAAACCGCCGCACATAATCATTTTCAACAGAACACACACCGTTACGAAATGCCTCAGATCCATAATACATATAATGTTGGTAGACTTCAGAGAGTAAGAGATTTTACCCAGGAAGAAAGACACCCGAATCCATATTCAAGACAATACGACAACACTTACACACACAGACATGACAGTTTTGATCACAAACATTTTCTTTCAGTTAGAAAGTTTAAAACATTTAAAAACGACAGGGCGCAAATACATCCGTTGGATTTTATCCAACAGTTCAGGGGAGCACTTCCACCATCATGGCCAGTACAACATAAGTTAGAATTTATTGTCAGTTTTCTTGAAGGAGAACCAGCACGACGAATGCGACCAATTGCTAGACAACGTTTTTCCGTAGAAGCATTTGAGGAAGCATTTTTATCAGCATATTGGTCTGACACTACACAAAACAGCATCAAAGATCGGCTACTTAGTTTGCCAAACTTTGAAAATTCTACCTTTCCAACAATCACACAATTTTTCGAGTACATGGTGGAACAGAACCAGTACCTCAACGAGCCATACAGTCAATCGGCATTAATACAGCTTTGCATTTCAAAACTGCCCAGAGCTTTGAAAGTGTCATTACTGACAGGGCAACAAAAGGACAATGTATCCGCTTTTAGAGACATCTTACAACTATTAGAAGCACACCAGGCAGACTACGCATTTGTTAACAAAAATTTTTCACGACAGAACGGAAAACAAACAAACTCAGCTAGTTTTGAACAAACACGATTTGGTAATAACAATCCGAGTAAACGCTTTCGCAGCGAAAATGACAACGAAAACAGGAGTAATGAAAAACATTATACTGACACGGTAAATTTATATTCAGGACAGCAACAGAATCCGAGACTTAACACGCAACCGAATAGGTCAAATTTCCATATGAATCATCGCTCAGATAATGCGACCGGGGAAGGCCATTACGCGGGTCGACCGCAAAATGAACAAAAACAAACGTTTCTACGGGGTGCAGGTGGGCTGCCGTACAGTCACAGTTATAACGACAGGAGAAAAGAAAACGAACACAGACCGCCGAGGACGTTCCACAATGACAATTTTAACGGAAACTACAACAGGGCCCAACAGCTGCGTTACCGTATGAATGTACCAGACACCAGATTTCATCCACCAGACACTGCTAATAATCAAAACGGCAGAACTGTACAGTTGATAGAACACATACCAAACTCCCAAGCTGAAAGTAATAGCATCATGCAAGATATGTCAAAAAGCTAAATCATCAACAGTGTCACACATTCCACCATTGTATCCCATCATACCGGTTAAGTTAAGACACATGGCAGCAGTGGATCTTTTCGGTCCAATCCCCAGAACAAATAATGGTTATAGTTATATTTTTGTAGCTGTAGAACTAACATCCAAATTTGTAACATTTTCTCCACTAAGGAAAGCAACAGCAAGAACAGTATCAAGAGCGTTTGTAAGAGATTTTCTATCAGTAGTAGGACGTGTACAGAAGGTTATTTCGGATAACGGTCCGCAGTTTAGGTCAGACGTATGGAAGAAAATGTTAGAAAGTAAGAACATAACACCTATTTACATATCAAGATATCACAGTTCTTCCAACCCATCAGAAAGAATAATGAAAGAGATCGGGAAGTTATGCAGAATTTATTGTCATAAAAGACATACAACATGGGATAAATATATTTTACAGTTTCAAGAAGTGATAAATGCAATACCCAATGAATCTACGATGCTATCACCAACCGTAATACTGACAAATAAAGACCCACCGAACAAAATTACCGAACTAATTACTTTTCCTAAGACGCGTAGGCTTCGACATTGTGAAATAATAGACACAGCATTAGCAAACACTAAAAGAGCTGCAGATCGGCGGAAGAAACAACAGAAGCAGGTAAGTTGACTACAGAAGTACGAGATTGGCGACAAAGTACTGATTCGCACTCATTTTCTTTCCAACAAAGGTAAGCACAGATGCCGTAAATTCGAACTTCTGTATGCAGGCCCTTACAGAGTTCGTAATATTCCACACGCTAATGTAGTGCATGTGGAAACGCTACGTAAGAAGAAATCATTAGGGAATCATCATGTATCCAACGTGAAACATTTCTTGACTTAAATTTTTGCATTTCAGCTGACGAAAGGACGGCGTGACACGTAAGTATGCAACAGTGGTAGTTTCAGCGCGCTTCAGTAACAAACAAAGCCGCGACACGCAGCGGGCCGCTAATATTTCACCGTACCTTAAAGAACACAGCAGTACTTAATGATGCTACGCCAGCCAAGACAAATAAAAACAAGAGAAACATTTCCTAACTT
Source organism: Schistocerca gregaria (assembly GCF_023897955.1). NCBI lineage: Eukaryota > Metazoa > Arthropoda > Insecta > Orthoptera > Acrididae > Schistocerca > Schistocerca gregaria. Next base: position 84,318,169 of record NC_064923.1, read on the forward strand.
AAAGAGAACATACAGACAACGACACGACGTATGAATTTGTGCACTGAGAGCTCATAAATGAAAGAAATTTTTTTTATAACGTGACATAATTACTTAAGAAAATGTCGATTTTTGCAATAGCTAAACTGATAATATAGATCGTTCATTAATCAATTATTTTAGTGGTAACATTAACATGTACTCTTTATTCCAGAATGCAGCATTGTTGTCACACGTCATCAAAATGAAACGTAGTTTTAGTTAGAATAAGGATGTGAATCTTTAGGTCACGCAGATAGCTGACGCTAATTGTCATTACAGAAATTTTATAGGTCATGCCGGGAGCTGACGTGATTTTGCAGCAGTTAATATTATGATAAAGTGTTTTATAGGTCATGCCAGGAGCGGACGAGAAGTACCAGAAGATGTTTATTGAAGTCATGCCGTGCACTGACGATAATTAATACTGAATGTTTTATAATAAGTCATGCCGTGCGCTGACGTTAATTAATGCTGAATGTTTATAACAGGTTATGCAGAGAGTTGACACAGATGCAGAAGAAGAATGTGTATGTTATGTTAGTATATAAGAAATGTATAATGTTAAGAAATAATTTTGCTAGCATGTGACACATTGCAACACTATGGATGGGGACCACACATTACAATGTCTAACCAGAATAATGTTTACCTTAATTTTCAGCTGCAAAAGAATACTTTAAATAATTTTATGACAGTAATTTTATTGTATATTATGACCTGACATTTGACGACTCATAACTGACGACTACACCCCTGAATGGAAGATAAAATTTTAGGACAGTAAGTCAAGAAATGCATTGTCAACAAAATTTATAATTAATGATGTAAGAAACTAAGATATGTAAATACAGAATAAGTAATAATGTACTTGTCTATAACAAATCTGTATACTATCAAATACTGAATAAGTAGGAACTTTTATGTCTTTTATATATGGGAATAATTTTCTGGAAGAATTCTTAAATTAAAACTACATATTGTTACAAATTACGACACAACATATTTTGTCATAGGGAAAATTATTTGGTAGTTAAATTATGGTACCAACAATGTCCGTGAACCCATTGCCAAAACAATTTTACCCGTACCTTAATTCCTGTGCATCCCCATGGTTATTGAGCACAGAATCAGTGAATTGTGAAACACGTGACTTCAACCAATGATGTTCTCGACGAGGTGTTTGCATACCTAGATGCACACCACAGCCCGATGTATGTCAATTGGTGCCTGCATACCTAGATACACACCACAGTATGATGTACGACAATAGGTGTTTGCATACCAAGATGCACACCACCAACCTTAATGGACCATTGGAGATGGAACTTAATCCTGATGTGGCTGCGGCAACTCAGGCTATTCGACGACGTACTTAGTGTTTGGGTACACTAAAACTATGGAGCAAGGCGATGATGGAACCACATGGCGAAACCTGGTGTTGTGCTGTGTGAGGGAAAGGAACAGACTTTTGAGTGCATTCACAGACAGTTGCCAGTGCTTTGACCATGCTATCCAATTCCTTTTGTACCTTCCTTAATTGTGGTACTAAGAGATGCCAATTTGAATTAAATGTTTCATAATGTAAACTTTCAATTGCTTCATATGATCTGTTTTATTGATTTTCACATTTACTCTTATTCTTGTTGTTAAATTTAAGGGAACCAAATTTTACTTGATGTACAATTCCTACTAAAACCCTTTCTATTTACATATTCTCTTTATTAGAGATAGACAAATCATTTCGTATGACAGCATTTGTGTATACACTTTGTTCAAACTATTTTCTATAATCAAATTTTATACTTATGTTGAGTCCATATGACTCAACAACGTAGTAAAATTTTAAGAAAGCCGAGTGGCGGCATATGTAATTATGTAATAGGCGTATTTAAACTGTTTTAGCATGTAATTATCTGAACTGTTTCTTATTTAAATTGTTTTGTTAATTAAATTGCATTGTGTATTATTGAGAAAGAGCGGGAAACCGCGCATAGATACATTTTGAGAAAGAGCGGGAAACAGCGCGCAGTAATACATCTGTAATGGTAGCAGGGATTGTCTGCACCAAAAACCATTGTTGGCGGCGAGACCGCACTTTTGTAGCATTGAGCGTTGGAAGCGAGCAGTTGCGAGTAAGATGTGAGACGAGGCAGTCGTAGCTAGCGAGACATGAGAGGAGGTCGCTGTAAGCGAGGTATGAATTAACACTTTGAAAGAAGCGGTGTGCTCGCCAGCCACTCGCTATATGTAGCGCAATGCTAGTTTTTAAGAATTTTTGTAAAGAACTATGCCCCTTGTAATTGTTTGTCAAGATCGTTCTCAGAATATAGTTATGTAATTTTGATGGAAAATTAGGTATGTAGCGCAACGCTACTTTTTAAGAATTTTTGTAAAGAACTATACCCTTTGTAATTGTTTGTCAAGATCGTTCTCAGAATATAGTTAACTTCTACCAGATTAAATGCATTAAGAATTTTCTATCCCAAAATCATTCACGTAAATGCTTTACGGAATTTATTGTTATCTTAAAAGAAAAGTCTAAACTGAGCTTCAGCTTTTATCAAATCTAAATTAACTTCAACTTAAAGAATTCCAGTCACAAAGTATTATGAAACTCCACCAGCAGCTTATAATTATGTTAAAGAGAAGTAAGTATATTCATTCCACAGTTTGCTGTAGCAGTCAGATGGCGATCCAGTATAAATAATTAAAGGTAAGAATCAGTCTTAATAATTTCAGGTAACGACTGAGGGCCACGGCGACAACACATTTTATGTTTCGTCGTAATAATCAGCAGGTAGTCTTGACAGAGCAGCAGTTAAAAGATTTTAAGAGACGCAGCGTTCAGTCAGCAAGCAAACGTACATCCAATATTAGACGGGAAGGTTTCAACATTAATATGTGATCTTTGCAATGTTAATCACTTAAATATGCCACACAGTCGAATGTCTCCCAGAAATTTTATTACTCTACATTATGGGGCAGCAATTGTTTTCTGTATACAAACACTAAAACGTTATTGCTACCTCCACAGCAGTGCATCTTACATACTGCCACAATGGTCAGAGTTTATTATAAATACAGTTGTAAGTACACATAGACGTTAGAAAAGTGCGGGTAGCCATCTCTAACGTTGTGCCGTACGTTCATACAGCGCGGTCTCCGCACGTAAGACGCGGCCACCGCCTTCTCGAGCAACGTGTGCCAACGCTCCAGTGGCAGCAGCGCGGCATACTTCAAAGTGCTCACACTTCGGCCGCCGCAAGAGATGCAGCAGTCATACCGTTGGAGTCGACGGAGCCAATAATGATGCAGCCCCACGTTATTAAGTCGCGTCGTCGCGGCCCGGCAGGAGAGACCCCACGAAGTGTTAGGCAATACATGTTGTTTTGTAGGGCGAGCAACCATAACCAAACTTCGACATTTTTCCAAAGAAAATTCCGCACTGGCTGCATAAATGATTTTTATTAAATCTGCGACCGATTTCGCACCACTTATCCGTGCATCCTCAGGCAATCTGTACAAAAAATAATATAATAAGAATAAGAAAAGGTCTTGAAAGAAACAACATCAAAGAATCAGAAATAGTAGAAAGAAACCGTTTTAAAAACAAAATACTATAATTGGAAGCTGACGAAATAAAAAATCGAGAACAACACGAACAGAAGAAAGGAAGACACTTCGTGGGGAGAAAATGAGGGAGTATTGGAAAAATGGGAAACAACAACAAAGGAAGAAGAGGAACTGAGGTTGTTAACGTGATCCTAGTTGCTCAATGCGATTGTAAAAAAAAAGAGTTATACAAACTTATACTTTACGACCAGACTGAAGCTCCCAGACCAGCATCTAACCATTTGGGGTCGGGACCTAACCTAAAGTTGCGTTACTTACCTTGGCCTAGAGATCAACTAGGCAGCAAATATAGGTGGCGCCATCTTGGCTCAGCTATACACTTTCTGAAGGGTGAAGGACTATATGGCTCGGAGGTGTGGTCGATGGCGTCAGAAACAACCCTCATTCGGCTACAACGGTTACAGAAGAAAACTTACCGTTATTACAGGTGCTGACAGGTACGTCCCCAACACTTAAATCAGAGAATTTCTACGAGAACCCCCCCCCCCCCCCTTTTCTATATCTTCATCAACATCACCTCATCTAAAATTTATGGCGTGAACCCCCAGAATTTCAGAATAAATGTCCAAATTAAGACTTACGCGCCAGTTTAGACACATTTATAGAACATAAACACACACACCCGGAACATAACTATACACAAAAACACGCACAGCCTCCAAACCCCATTCTTCATGAGGCGCCTAGTGAAGTTTTTGAAGTCAGGCGTGCACAAGACAGTGGCACTTTGTTACAATAGGACAATCAGAAAGCCTGCGCAGGGTAATCGCCTGGTGGGCCCCCTGGAGTACGGGGGTGTCTCCTCTCAGTCGCGACGCTGTTACTGTGACAGTGGTTACGGGAGATTAACTTCGGCCACCGACCTGGACACGAGCGATTACGCTGAGTTATGTTTGACCTTCTTTTCAGAATAAATCTACTAAGTTGTAATTATTTCCGAGTTTCCATTTGATACTTTGTATCTGGAATACAACATCCCCCACCCTCTCACCCTACTCCATAAATAATAGAACTCCCATCTATGAAAAAGCTTCCATTATCTGATTAGTTCACAAATGAGTTAATGTGTTAATATGTGATGTTTATCACGTGACACCTTTAAGGGTGGATACTCAAAACATTAATTACGTTGGTTTTGTTATTTTCTGATTATTCAGCCAAAGAGCGATCGATAAGTTAAGCCCAAAACCGGGCTGCAATCGAGAAAACGTTTATAAAAAGTTTGAAATTATGTTTAAAGTTTGCTGGAAGTCGCAAAGTGCTCTCACAATCGAACTCTGGAAGAATGTAGTCTAGGTGATCTGCTCTCTGTTTCTCACTCATCTCAGTGTGCGGGACGTCATATTTCCTGAAATGCGTGTCGTACAGTGTTATAATGTTGCAGGTACGTTCTGTGGCTTTTGCGTATATTCTCTGCAAAATGTCTTAAGAATGGAGAAAGTACTAAACAAGTAATAAATTAAAACGTCATCCTGACGCCGAAGTGTTAGTGCAAGGGTAGTGAAATTTTTTCTTTCATTATTTTGTGAGTGTTGTCAATGAGAAAATGTTTCGAGAAATTTTGAAATTACGTGTAATGTTTGCTGGCGGTTTCACAGTGTTTTCATCTCAAATACTGTATAAATGTAATTGACACACACAGTGGTTACGATTACTACAAGCCACACCATAAGTTGGGAAACGGGGCCAAATTTCTAGTAGTTTACTGTCGAGTTGAGATTGTCACAAATGTTTTATTCGTATCTTACAGAAGCTAGCAGTACGGCAATAAACAGTCTTTTATACACGCCGCTAACAGCAAACAAGTAATTTATATCAATACAACAATTTAAAATTAAAAAAAAAAAACACAAGAGCTAGCAGTACGGGAATAAACAACCTTTTTAAATACGCCGCAAACGGCAATCAAGTAATTCATAGCAATACAACAGTCTAAATTTTTTTTTTAAAAAAAGCACAGAAGCTAGCAGTACGGCAATAAATTAGCTTTTACAACACGCCGCTAACTCCAACCAAAGTAATTTATAGCAATACAACAATTTAAAAAAATTTAAAGTCCATTAGTAAACAGGCTACTAAAGTAAATACAGAACACTGTTAATAAGGTACGGGGAGGTAGTGAAGCTACTAACACCGCCATTAAAAAAATTAAACAGGTCTCAGAAAACACACGATTAATGGCAATAAAAGGAATTTACAAACTTGGAGGAATTTTAAAAAAATTTAAACAAAGGTGTCCTGGAATATCATTAGAACATAACAGATATGACGAACCCGTTAAGGCGGCCACAAATCACCCACTCAGGGATGCTCAGGCTAGACAGAATACTGACCAATATAAATACGCCCGTAAACACAACTGCCGCTCTCAGGTTGGTCACTGCACCGACTTTTAGCCAGCGAAAACTTGTTATAAGATGGCTTAACTTGCTGACAGAATTAGAGCTAAACTCGTGCAAGGACACATAACACCACACAGTCCTGAATGAACCACCACATGATCAACCAACAAGAAGCATGAATTTACTCATAACCCACTACAGAATAGCGAAACAATTAAACTGCCAAAACTACACCTCACATCGGACAGTAGCGAGAGGAGGAGGAAAGATCACTGTCTTCAATTACACCGGTGCCAGGGACAGGAAACCCGGTCGCCGGAGGCCACAAGGCAGAAGAGACGCTGGTTACACAAAATTATTACTTAATGATTAAACCTTCCAAGAACTTAACTTGCAATTATGCTCGAACAGGCAGTACACGACCTCAAGGATCCACACATCCGACCGCGCAGGCGTCGCCAGCGTACCCAACACGCCACGGTCACGCGACAACACGCTCTGTCACCGGAGTTCACGTCTTCTCTGCAAACGTTGACGGATACTGACCGCTCCTTCATGTTAGGTGTCCTTTTAAACTCCAGTGTTGAAACGGAGGATTTAAAGAAGCTTGTTAACGTCCCACTACGGCGAAATGAACAGCAACTACTCTTGGGGCGATTCTGTATAGAACCGACACGAGGGTAGCTCTTCCGTCAACTCGCTCCGCTCGTTACACACAACCGACGTACATCACGAGGCTACTCGGTACAACCGACCACGCCTGCTTCGCGCTGGAGAGCCACACTGCTCTCCCGTGTCCACCATACTCACTCTGCACGCAACGCACCTACTTCCGCGCCACCACACGACGTTACAACCGGACAAAGATCTCACTTCCTCCGTAGCCGTTTCCCGGAAACAAAAACGCAGATATCGATAGCAGAGGGAAAAGCCAACCAAGCAGCCACCTAATGACAGACAACAAACAAACATGTCAGGGGAAGAAAAGGAAAACCAATGCAATCTAAACACAAGGTGTAGCACGAGTCGATACACGGCTCAGTAATGTAGGTAATTTGCACGTGACTTACACTGCCTCAAGACATGTATACAGTTTATAATTTTAATACATGAGTTTTTGTTTTAAGACATTAAAGTAAGATTATAGCTCTTAACGAGTAAATTATGACAACACTATAAATGTATAAATGCAGTTGTTATTCATAAAAAAACTATTGAAAATCAAGTTCTTCTTGTCCCTTCTTGTCTTCCTGTAACAAGGACTGGGTAATAGGATGGACGGTGATAATATTAGCTGTTTTGTAATACAGATTAGTGAACCTGGAAAATGGTTCAAATGGCTCTGAGCACTGTGGGACTTAACTGCTGTGGTTATCAGTCTCCTAGAACTTAGAACTACTTAAACCTAACTAACCTTAGGTCACCACACATATCCATGCCCGAGGCAGGATTCGAATTGCCACCATAGCAGTCACGTGGCTCCAGACTGTAGCTCCTAGAACCGCACGGCCACTCCAGCCGGCAAACCTGGCAACCGTTTGCAATTGTTTAATATGTATGGGAATTGTATGTACGTTCTAATCTCCTCCTACTACCTCTTTTTTTCCATCTCCTCCTCCTCCCTCTCTCCACCATCATCTACTTCCCCCCCCCCTGCTAAATCTCTTTCATTGCCACACCTCCCATCCCTCTCTCCTGTCTTCTTCTTTCCCCTATGTCCATTTCCTCCCTTCTCGTCCCCCGCCCTACTCTCTATAACCATCTCCACTTCCTCTGCCCTCCCGTCTCTCTCTCTCTCTCTCTCTCTCTCTCTCTCTCTCTCTCTCTCTATCTCTCTCCCACTCACACACACGCACACGTTGTGCATTGTTTACTGATATTTCCAACGAGTCCTTGATTTCGAGCTGAAGTCACTAAAAATGAATGAGTAGATCGGTTGGGATCGTTGTATAGATGGCATAAGAGACCTCTTTGGTTGCAGATTCTGTGATGGTAGGACCTACAATGACAATATCTTGCATGCTTCTAACCTGGAAACTGGAAACATTACATAGTATACGACGATTCAGACTCTGTAGTAGTATTTTAAGCACAAATCGCTAAGTCACACATACAACTTGCCTGTTTTCTGTTAAAATGAATTGCAAGGAAGAAAACAAAATAGCACGTTGCTGTGTATATGATTTTCGTTGAAAGTGACTCGTAAGTAGAAAGAATGTATTACATACGCTAGAAGCAACTAATGGCTTAGATGTCCTGGTATACTAGCTAAAACTAATTGCTAGAAAAAATAAAACTATGTTAATACCTATGTCAGCCAGTACCTTTGTTGGGTAATACAGGGTGAGTCAGGAGGAAAGGTACGTGTTACAAGGGGCGATAGCATTACTGATTCTGAACAAAAACTTGATGTCAACATATGCTCTATTCCGAATGGTTTTCGAGGCAGAACACTTTTAATGTACTTTCTATTTATTTTCTGAATTATTCATTGTTATTGTCTACAACGTACCACAGTAATATAGAGGCAGTTGAAACGAACATTTGTATACGGGACGCTTGTGGTCTATCAAGTCGGAAAACTACCTCAAACTGGCCTACAAAAAGTGCCTAAGCTTCAGAGCACGCCCGTCGCGAGAGATTTTCAATATTCACGCGATTGTTCATAGACAAAAAATAAATAGATCCTTATTTGTAGCAAATTTAATTTAGTATAATTGTGTACTGAGACAGTTTTCGTTGGAGTGTGCAGTTTTCGAGACATTAAAGTGTTATTAAACGTGTTGAAGTGATATTAAACGTGTTCTATCTCGGCAACCATTAACAATAGGGCATATGTCCATATGAAGTTTTTTGTTCAGAACCACTAATACTATCGCTTCTCAAAGCATGTACCTTTCCTGCTGATTAACGCTGTGTATATACGCACATCAAAAGAAGTTTTGCATCACCTCGGTTCAGAGAGTTCCGGAACGTGTACAGAAAATTGGAATAGAGATCAACATAAACATCATTTCCGCCCTTTTTATTGTTTATAAAAACCACACATTGCATGTTGTACCATCGTACAGTGAGACATTCGGAGGTGGTGGTCCAGATTTCTATACACACCGGTATCTTTAATACCTACTAGCACGTCCTCTTGCATTTATGCATGCCTGTATTCGCCGTGGCATACTATCCACAAGTTCATCAAGGCATTCTTGGTCCACATTGTCCTACTCCTAAACGGCGATTCGGCGTCGATCCATCAGAGTGGTCGGTGGGTTACGTCGTCCATAAACAGCCCTTTTAAATCCATACCAGGCATGTTCGGTACGGTTCATCTCTGGAGAACATGCTGGCCACTCTAAATGAGCGATGTCGTTACCCTGAAGGATGTCATTCACAAAATGTGCACGATGGGGCGCGAATTGTCATCCATGAAGACAAATGCCTCGCCATTATGCTGCCGATTTGGCTGCACTGTCGATCAGAGGATGGCATTGACGTACCGTACAGCTATTACGGCGCCTTCCATGACGACCAGAGGCGTACGTCGACTCCACATAATGCCACCCCGAAACAGCAGGGAACCTCCATCTTGCAGCACTCGCTGGACAGTGTGTCTGAGTTCAGCTTGACCTGGTAGCATCCACACACGTCTCCGACGATTGTTTGGTTGAGGCATACGCAACGCTCATAGGTGGAGAGAATGTGATACCAATCCTGAGCGGTCCATTTGGCACGTTGTTGACCCCATCTGTACCGCACAGAAGGTGTCGTGATTGCAAAGATGGACCTCGCCATGGACGTCGGGAGTGAATTTGCGCATCATGCGGTCTATTGCGTACAGTTTGAGTCGTAACAAGACGTCCTGTGGCTGCACGAAAAGCATAATTCAACATGGTGACGTCGCTGTCAGGGTTCCTCCGAGCCAAACTCAGTAGGTAGTGGTCATCTACTGCAGTAGTATCCCTCGGGTGGCCTGAGCGAGGCATGTCATCGACAGTTCCTGTCACTCTGTATCTCCTCCATGTACGAACAACATCGCTTTGGTTCACTCCGAGACACCTGGACACTTTCCTTGTTGAGAGTCCTTCCTGATACAAAGTAACAATTCGGACGCGATCGGACCACGATATTGACGGTCTAGGCATGGTTGAACTACAGACAACACGAGCCGTGTGCCTCCTTCCTGGTGGAATGACTCGAACTGGTCGATAGTCTGACCCCCTCCGTCTGATACGCGCTGCTCATGCATGGTTGTTTACATCTTTGGGCGGGTTTAGTGACATCTCTGAACAGTCGAAGGGACTGTGGCTGTGATACAATATCTACGGTCAACGTGTATTTTCGGGAGTTCTGCGAACCGGGGTGATGCAAATAATTTTTTGCTGTGTATGTATTCGGTAGTAGCTTATGTGTGTGTCAATATATATTACAATATTGTATAAGAATTTCAAGTAAGTCGGTCTAGGAGTTTCCGAGATTAATGCTTCATATATATCCCTTGTGTTCGTCCAAGTATTTGTTAGTATCGTGTAAAAAAGTAAATCGGTCAACTTTTCGAGATTTTTACTAACAAATTGATGGCTTATGTCCGCCGTAAATCGGTCAAGAGCTTTTGGAGATTTGTGGTAATAACGTTAAACAATGAGTTGTCTTTATACACTAGTACAGAAAGAGACAGCAGTCTTCCACGATTGTGTAACGGCAATAACGGACAATAACTCACAACGGCCAATTATGTTAGAATTTTCAAAACATGTGACGTCACAATTCTGTGCGACAGCGCACGGAACTGGAATTTTACTTGTCAGTGGAGTGCCGGGCTGTGCGTCAGACCTTCGAAAAGCTACAGACCCCTTCAAAATGTCCTCTGCAGACGCGGACGTAATGCTGCGTTTCGACGAGAAATTTATTCAAACAATGTGCAGTAGCCTAGAATACGTAAAAGTGACATTTGCGGCAGTGAAAGATTTCATTGAAAAAATAATCTGATTTACATATTTTCTTGTTTATTTATTTCGTTGCTCATCTTATGCGAGTACGTGGCAGAACCTGCAGGCCCTCTCTTTGAACAGACTGTACAGATCACAATTTGCAGTATGGATAAATACATTTTAGACGAAAATTAAGAACAGCTTATGACGCTGTATGAACCGTTTACGTTGTGTTAGTAACAACGTCATGTTGACTTAATGCAACTGTAATACTCTGATAACATCTCCGCCTCAGTAACTGAGTGGTCGGTGCTATTGAATACCATCCAAAGTACCCGGGTTCTATTCCCGGAATTGGAAAACATTTTTCTTCGGTTGGAGGATAGTTACAGGATGTGCTCAGGCTCGTGAAGCCAACCGTGGAGTTACTCGGCCGATTAGTAGCGGTTCCAAGGTCGTGTAACGATTCCAAATGTAAACAGCAAAACATCTGTCGCCACACAAAGAATCGAAGTAATGAGGAACTCAAGAAGAAAGGTAAAGATCCATGCCTAGAAAGATTTACTTCTGCATTTCCTGATTGTCACTTTGTAAGGACTAGCAATTGTTAGACAACACTAAGCTATTTGCTTTGACAACGCTTTTCCATAACGGAAATCTCCAACCAACGTTCCCAATGATCGTCACTAACAGCGCCACGGTTATCCGAGAAAAAGTTCGAATGACCATTCCGAGCTCTATTTCAAGTGTGATTTTATGCGTCGTGTAAAAGTGTATTATTTTACAATATTGTGACTGTTCTCTGCCCTATTGTTGCCTAAAATGTTCTTGCAGGCCCTTTTGGCAGACTATTCCATTGTTTTAACTTAGCTGTAAACTGCACGCAAGATCGAGACGGGTCGTAGCATGAGTGAAGTTTAATAAAAAGTGGCTTCTTGCAGCATTTATTTAAATAATTTAGTCCATACCTTCCAAGATCATATACTACTGTCATGCAGGTGATAAACGGGAATGTGAACAAGCCTATTTGGATATAGAGCTGTACAGGGTGACCAAGAAGTCCATTAACATTTCAAAATGCAGTGATTGAAGGTGTATTGTAGTTACAAAAAAATGGCTCTCAGCACCATGGGACTTAACATCTGAGCTCATCAGTCCCCTAGAACTTAGAACTACTTAAACCTAACTAACCTAAGGACATCACACACATCCATGTCCGAGGCAGGAGTCAAATCTGCGACCGTAGGAGCCGCGCGGTTCCACACTGAAGCGCTTAGAACCGCTCGGCCACCAGCGGCCGGCTATTGTAGGTCCAGAGATAAAACTTTGCACATATGACTGAGATGACATGAGGTTTTACAGAAGGCGCTGGACAGCTGCACGTCAGTGACATGTGTAAGAATTATATACAAGGCGTTCAAAAAAAAGTGCCGAATATTTTGAAGATGATGGTTCTCATGGAAACAAAAAAGAAAGGCGAATAAACATGGGTTCGAAATTGCATACTTTCTGAGGTAGGTCAAATAGCATGTGCCAGAAATGCATATTTCCCGCTATAAACGCGTTTGCAGGAGGTGTTGAAAGTGTCGTCCATTCATAATAATGCACCCCTCTGTCCTCCGGTGTAAGGAATGTTACTGTACCTGCTGTCACGTAATAAACGCGCGACCCTTCAGTGTCTGCATATCGTTGATTGGCGTGGCGTAGACCAATTCCTTCAAGTGTCCCCATAACCAAAAGTCTGGGGAATTGAGGTTTGGGGAACGAGCAGATCAAGGAGTAACCTCCCCCCCCCCCCCCCCCACACACACACACAAACACCGTCCGTCCGTCCCACTCACTGCGAGCAATCCAGCGGTCCAGAAATGTCTGCATCGGATGTGTGCTGGAGCGCCATCATGCATGAACCGCATTTGCATTCGTTGCTGCAAACGCACAGCCTTCAGCAAGACAGGCAACACATTAACGAGAAGGTCGAGATAATGCGCCCCAGTTAACCTTTATGACAGCATATGTGGTCCTAATTTATCGCCAAGTACGTCTGCCCATAAGTGTTGATGCACTCTTCCCTGAATTGTTTGAGGATATACTATATGCACCCACACATGCTGGTTATGGAAATTCACAAGACGATAGTTTGCGAACCCTGCCTCGTCGGTAATTAAAATCTTCGATGTGAACAGTGAATCTCAGACACAGTTCTGCAACAGTCATTGACAGCATCGCCGTCTGCCATGATGATCCTGTAGCCTCAGGGCCTTAACGCGCTATGTACGATATGAGTACAGTAATTGTTCATGAAGTACCTGAGCCGATGGCCGGTGGCGTCAGGCGCAACTTTGATCGTTGTCCCTGTGCCTTGTTCTCTATGCGTCTTTGAGGCAGGCTATCTATGAGGCGCCTATGCGCAAATCGAGGAGAGTGGGTCCGCGCATGAGCCGAGTCAGTCTGTGACGTGACGCACTTTCGATGTTGTCGTTGTGGGGAGATGGCGACACCGTGTCACGTGGCACGGCCGTATGCGTGAGGATCAGTTGAGTTGGAGCAATGAAGAAGCATGGGCCGCTGCTGGAAAGTATTAAAGTTGTACTGACACGGCTGGCCAGTGGTGACCAGAATTCTCTATGTGGATGGATGGCGTGTGAATTTCACATGAAAAAAAAAAATGTATCGCCAAGATTTCGTGGTGAGTTCCTCCTTCTATATATTGTGTGCTTAAGGACTGTTGTCTGTTGCAGTTGCTCGTGTTAGTGGCCAGCAAAACATTCACTGCAGTGGTGGCGAGGTGAGTTATGTTCTGCAACGGCCACGAAATTATGTTACTAAAGTGGCTAGAAATAGCGCCTCGCATTTGTAAGTTTGGATTTTGTGCTTAGTGACACGCTGAAGGTAGCTGGTTCACTTTAACGTCGTTTCTTAATTTAGTTACAGATTTAGAATTCTCTAGTTTTACGAATTAGTGGTAGTTGTTGTTTCTTAATAATTTCTTGTGTGTATGAAAGGCAAGTGGCCATGATAAATATAGGCCACATTGTGTTTTATGGTCAGATAGAGGCCGTGTGTATTTTAGTCCGTGGCCAAAGGGACCGTGGTTATTGCATTAGCGACCTATTGAAGTGACATTAGTTTTCTACTGCAATTTCAAAAACCTATGTGAAGGTTGATTGTCACGTTAGGTACTGCACGTTTGATATATGTTGTGTCAGCCATTCAGCAAAGACAGCTTATCTTGTAAGGTGGACCATAAGTCATTGGGTGTGGACTGACACATCACTTCAAGTAGTATCTAGTTTGTTTTTTTTTTTATCAAAGGGATTAAGCTCCTTACATCTGTTCATTCGTTAACTTGTAATATACACTCCTGGAAATTGAAATAAGAACACCGTGAATTCATTGTCCCAGGAAGGGGAAACTTTATTGACACTTTCCTGGGGTCAGATACATCACATGATCACACTGACAGAACCACAGGCACATAGACACAGGCAACAGAGCATGCACAATGTCGGCCCTAGCACAGTGTATATCCACCTTTCGCAGCAATGCAGGCTGCTATTCTCCCATGGAGACGATCGTAGAGATGCTGGATGTAGTCCTGTGGAACGGCTTGCCATGCCATTTCCACCTGGCGCCTCAGTTGGCCAGCGTTCGTGCTGGTCGAGCAGACCGCGTGAGACGACGCTTCATCCAGTCTCAAACATGCTCAATGGGGGACAGATCCGGAGATCTTGCTGGCCAGGGTAGTTGACTTACACCTTCTAGAGCACGTTGGGTGGCACGGGATACATGCGGAAGTGCATTGTCCTGTTGGAACAGCAAGTTCCCTTGCCGGTCTAGGAATGGTAGAACGATGGGTTCGATGACGGTTTGGATGTACCGTGCACTATTCAGTGTCCCCTCGACGATCACCAGAGGTGTACGGCCAGTGTAGGAGATCGCTCCCCACACCATGATGCCGGGTGTTGGCCCTGTGTGCCTCGGTCGTATGCAGTCCTGATTGTGGCGCTCACCTGCACGGCGCCAAACACGCATACGACCATCATTGGCAACAAGGCAGAAGCGACTCTCATCGCTGAAGACGACACGTCTCCATTCGTCCCTCCATTCACGTCTGTCGCCACACCACTGGAGGCGGGCTGCACGATGTTGGGGCGTGAGCGGAAGACGGCCTAACGGTGTGCGGGACCGTAACCCAGCTTCATGGAGACGGTTGCGAATGGTGCTTGCCGATACCCCAGGAGCAACAGTGTCCCTAATTTGCTGGGAAGTGGCGGCGCGGTCCCCTACGGCACTGCGTAGGATCCTACGGTCTTGGCGTGCATCCGTGCGTCGCTGCGGTCCGGTCCCAGGTCGACGGGCACGTGCACCTTCCGCCGACCACTGGCGACAACATCGATGTACTGTGGAGACCTCACGACCCACGTGTTGAGCAATTCGGCGGTACGTCCACCCGGCCTCCCGCATGCCCACTATACGCCCTCGCTCAAAGTCCGTGAACTGCACATACGGTTCACGTCCACGCTGTCGCGGCATGCTATCAGTGTTAAAGACTGCGATGGAGCTCCGTATGCCACGGCAAACTGGCTGACACTGACGGCGGCGGTGCACAAATGCTGCGCAGCTAGCGCCATTCGACGGCCAACACCGCGGTTCCTGGTGTGTCCGCTGTGCCGTGCGTGTGATCATTGCTTGTACAGCCCTCTCGCAGTGTCCGGAGCAAGTATGGTGGGTCTGACACACCGGTGTCAGTGTGTTCTTTTTTCCATTTCCAGGAGTGTATTTATATTAAGATATTGCTTTCCTGTATATATGTGTAATATATGTGTAAGCAATATATTTGTGTAACTAGTAAATATTACAGTGTGTCTGCCGCTCATGTTTTCCTATTTTCAGAAACGTGTATAGTGGTCGACGCTAGCAAACCTCGCCCCGCGAGCTTGCAGTGTGACGGACCCCGTTAAACACGAGATTTCTCTGTTCCATTCAACGAGAGGCTTGTTTTAGGGAGAAGATTTCCTCCTGCCCAAAGCTGAGTATAAGTTCTCCCTTTGGATTGTGTGCTTGTGAAATCGTAATAGATTAACGTTTGATCGCGTCCCACATGTTCATGAAATTGACGTTTTGCGTTAAGCTTGCATTAAGTCTAGAATCTTCCGGACGTTGAGTGTAGTAGTATGCTAAGTATAAACAGAACAATTAATAGTACCTTTCAGGTCAGATAACATCAAATTAATTTTACCTTTTCAGTAAGTGTAAGACTGAGTGAGGAAGGCGATAGCCGATATTGTAAACATTTGGTTATCTATTTCATGTATTATTTTTGTTGTTGTTACCGGCATGTAAAGCGGCCATTGTCACACGTCTGACGGTTAATATTGTAAATACTAATTGTGGATAGGGCCTTGATACGCAAATGTTGTTAATTGATTATTACTGCAGATGAATTCATGTAGAAGTGTTGCAACTACAAACTGGTTGTGTTACTGGCATACGAGGTTAGAGTGTGCAGTCGTCACACCATTACCCCCATCCACTCCAGATAAGGTAGTCAGACACGCCTTGTGCTACTGGTAACTGTCGTACACTGGTCCCAGGGCGTTCTTCCATTGGCGTAGCACATGCTACTCCATGCCAGACGTGCGGACTATACAGGGCCTTTCACTGTCAGTCTTCCGAGGTGCAAAAGTACCTTTCTCCCTTAGAGCTGGAAAAGTCTGCCGAACAGCTTATCAGACGGCACTCAGCTCAATTAATGTTTTTCAGCGTAGAGGGCTCTGGATCGCAGGCTACGTCCAGTTGGTAAATCGTAGCAGATTATCGTATCCGCAACTTCAGTTATCGAGTAGTGGGTTTCCATTGGTAACGAATGATGTAAGAGAGAAAATGTGAATTTACTACACAATTTGTACATAAGAACAGTGCAATAACAGTAAACACATAAGTGAATACGTGTTTGGGAAAAGATATAAATAGAGTTGTAGTGTGACTAGGGCCTCCCGTCGAGTAGACCGTTCGCCGGGCGCAAGACTTTCGATTTCACGCCACTTCGGCGACTTGCGCGTCGATGGAAGGAGATAAAACACCATGATATGTACGCAGTGCTGACGGTAGTGTACAATAAAGCAGACAAACACGGCGAAAACTTAGCCTGCAACACGACTCGAACCACACAACTGACTGCACGCTACCTAGTGCTAGGTAGAGTATGGAGAGTAAGACAACATGATACCCTGCAGACACATTTGACGGAGCGCCAATACGAATAACAAGGGGAGGCCGCCAATTGTGAAATTCAGATTCGATTCATACTGCGCATAATAAAAGCTCATGGCCAGAGGTGTAACGTGTCAAAGCTCCAAGATGCACTCCTCATCCGTTGTCGAGAAAATCGACAGTTAAAGAAACCGTTGCGGTGAGAAACTCTCTACGATGAGTAATTTTCTACACCGTCGTGGTGCAGCGGTAAGTGCTCGGGGTCGTAATCCGAAGGTCGCCGAATCTAATCTCACGCCATGCACCTTTTTTTAGTATTTGTATTTTGTAATTCATATATATAATTCCAGGCAATCAGTTGCAACAATTATGCATATAATAAGTTGTTGAAAGTCGTGGAAAAACTGGCGACTTCGAACAACAATACGTTTTCCGCAAACAAAGTTGTGCTTCACCAATGTTATTAATTGTCTTCATAATGTTAACCACGTATAGTTAACGGAAGACGTAAAAACGATATTCCGAAGCGAATACGTATAGCGTAAGTCAAACGTTCGAATTAGAAAAGAGACCCCACGAACACAAACTTCCTGTGGCCGGTATGAAATATAAACTCCGTCACTCGCTCGTTACACTTGAAGGACAGATGTTGAATGGGCAGAAACGAGCCGCTTCATAACAGCGTAGTTCCCTGCTAACTTCGAAAGAATGTAGATGCGGTCCCTAGTGCAACTTATAACATCGTCGAAAATCAGTGCGGACGGATGAGCTTTGGTACACCCTGTTAAACAAACGGAGAAATGGAGGCGGTACAATCGGAGAGCGATCCGCCTTCACCAACATGCATAAGCAATTCATTAATAGTATATATATATATATATATATATATATATATATATATATATATATATATATATATTTGAGTTACAAAAAACTAATAATAAAAATAAATTGCATGGCGCGAGATTCGATCCAGCGGCCCTCGGATTACGAACTCGAGCGCTTACCGCTGCGCCACGACGCTGTAGACAATTAACAACCGTAAAGAGTATTTCACCGCAATTGTTTCTTTTAACTGTCGATTTTCTCGACAACGGCTGAGAAGTGCATCTTGGTGCTTTGCCACATTACACCTCTGGCCATGAGCTTTTATTATGCCCAGTATGAGTCGAATCTGAATTTCACAATTGGCGGCCTCCCCTTGTAAGCTAATATCCGCAAACAACAGGAGCGCAGCCCTTCCTACAAACACATGTATATCTCGGAAAGTATGCGTTTGCGAACCCATGCTTACTGGTCTTATTTTTCTTGTTTCGATGAGTTTTACAACCGCTTAAGTCCGCAGCTCGTGGTCTTGGAGTAGCGTTGTCGCTTCCCGCGCACGGAGTCCCGGGTTCGATTCCCGGCGGGGCCAGGGATTTTTCTCTGCCTCGTGATGACTGGTTATTGTGTGTCTTTCATTATCATTTCATCCCCATCGACACGCAAGTCGCCGAAGTGGCGTCAGCTCGAAAGACTTGCACCCGGCGAACGGTCTACCCGACGGGAGGCCCTAGTCACACGGCATTTCCTTTCCACTACCGCTCAAGGTATTCGACATACTTTTCTTAACATCCTGTATAAAATGAGCTGTAGTGAGAGAGGGAATCAGATGCGCCAAAAACCGCGGCGTTTTGACTTTACCAGAAAAGTTACTGTTAGTGAATTTTTACTATAAGACTGGAGAATCTCTCGCTGCAGTTTCACGACCCAATAGCCATAAGAAGAATATTCGAACGTATGGTCTTTGAAAAGCGTCGCTGCAAAAGAAATGATCACGAAGTTAGAAGGCACAGGTTGTTTAGACATAGGTCCCATAATGGGTGACCAGAGCCATGTGCTACTGCTGTTCGGACAGCTCAGAAAGAAATGGAGACTTTAGTGGCTTCATGTCCGCTTGGTGAAGTCAGCATTCCACTGACTACTGCTTGGAGACCATTAAGACCTACCATGCAATGTTATCTACGCAAAATCCAGCTTCATCGTGAACTTTTAGGCACCGATTTTGTGGCGCAGAGAGCATTCGAGGTGTGGGCACTTCAGAAAATGTTAGAAGATGACGATTGGGTGTCTAGCGTGTTTAGAACTGATGAAGCCCATTTGACACTCGGAGCGTTTCTCATCATTCACAGTTGCAGAAATTAGGCTTCCGAAAATCCTGCAACTACCACGAAACCCTTATTACATGACGAGAAAGTCACGGAGTGGTGTGGACTTTCCACATAAATCGTGATCGCAGCATTTTTCTTCAAGAAAATCCAAGATGCTGCTTTTCAAACTGTCAACATGACTTGTGCGAGGTACGCCGATATGCTACAGAATGGCATCATCCGTAGCATGACTGAGAAACACCTGCTACCAAGAGGAAACGATTGAATAACCAACAAAAGAATAACGTTCTACGAGTCGGGGAGGGAGTGTCAAAAGCTTGAACATGGTATGGAAGCTACAAAATCTGAAAAGATAAATGCAGAGGCTAAACTAGATATAGTAAGGGTCAGTGAAGTGGAATGGAAAGAAGACAAGGATTTCTGGTCAGATGAGTATGAGTTAATTTGAACAGCAGCTGAAAACGGTATAACGGGTATAAGATTCGTTATGAATAAGGAAGTAGGTCAGAGAGTGTCTTACTGTGAACAGTTCAGTGATAGGATTGTTCTTATCGGAATCGTCAGCAAATACACTGAAATGATAGCTCGATAGTTCAGTTATATATGACGACGTCGCACGATGAAGGGATGGAGAACGTATATGAGGATATTGAAAGGGTAAAGGGATATGAAAATCTAATAGTTATGTGTACTGGAATGCAATTGTAGGGGAAGGAGTAGAAGTAAAAGTTACGGCAGAATATGGGCATGGGACAAGAAATGAGAGAGGAGAAATACTAAATGAGTTCTGTAATAAATTTCAGCTAGTAACAGCGAAAATTTTGTATAAGAATCACAAGCGGAAGAGGTATAATTAGAAAAGGCCAGGTGATACCGGCAGATTTCAGTTAAATTACGACATGGTCAGACAGATTCCGAAATCAGATACTGGATTGTAATATGTAACCAGGAGCAGACAAAGACTCAGATCACAATGTAGTTGTGATGAAGAGTAGGTTGACGTTTAAGATATTAGTCAGAAAGAATCTATTCGCAAAGAAGAGCGATACGGAAATACTAAGGAATGACGATACGCTTGTAATTCTATAAGGCTATAGACACAGCAGTAAGGAACATCTTAAGTAGGCAGTACAGTTGAAGAGGGATGGACACCTCTAAAAAGGGTAATCACAGAAGTTGGAAAGAAAAACGTAGGTACAAAGAAGGTAACTGCAAAGAAACCATAGAAGAAATAATTAAGTTGATCGATGAAGAAAGAACTCCAAAGATGTTCAGCGAAATTCAGGAATACAGATATACAAGTTGCTGATCAATGAAAGAATAGGAATGCAGGGGAGCTAGGACGATATGGTTGCATGGAAAATGTGGAGAAATCGAAAAAGAAATAGTTGCCGGACGGACTGATTCAGGATGTTGTTGCAGTGGTCTTCAGTCCTGAGGCTGGTTTGATGCAGCTCTCCATGCTACTCTATCCTGTTCAAGATTCTTCATCTCCCAGAACCCACTGCAACCCATATCCTTCTGAATCTGCTTAGTGTAGTCCTCTCTTGGTCTCCCTCTACGATTTTTACCCTCCACGCTGCCCTCCAATACTAAATTGGTGATCCCTTGGTGCCTCAGAACATGTCCTACCAACCGATCCCTTCTTCTGGTCAAGTTGTGCCACAAACTTCTCTTCTCACCAATCCTATTCAATACTTCCTCATTAGTTATGTGATCTACTCATCTAATCTTCAGCATTCTTCTGTAGCACAACATTTCGAAAGCTTCTATTCTCTTCTTGTCCAAACTAGTTATCGTCCATGTTTCACTTCCATACATGGCTACACTCCATACAAATACTTTCAGAAACGACTTCCTGATACATAAATCTAACTCGATGTTAAATTTCTCTTCTTCAGAAACACATTCCTTGCCATTGCCAGTCTACATTTTATATCCTCTCTACTTCGACCATCATCACTTATTTTGCTCCCCAAATAACAAAACTCCTTTACTACTTTAAGTGTCTCATTTCCTAATCTAATTCCCTCAGCAGCACTTAATTCGACTACATTCCATTATCCTCGTTTTGCTCTTGTTGATGTTCATCTTATATCCTCCTTTCAAGACACTATCCATTCCGTTCAACTGCTGTCTCTGACAGAATTACAATGTCATCGGCGAACCTCAAATTTTTACTTCTTCTCCATGGATTTTAATACCTACTCCAAATTTTTCTTTTGTATCCTTTACTGCTTGCTCAATATACAGATTGAATAACATCGGGGAGAGACTACAAACCTGTCTCATTCCCTTCCCAACTACTGTTTCCCTTTCATGTCCCTCGACTCTTATAACTGCCATCTGGTTTCTGTACAAATTGTAAATAGCCTTTCGCTCCCTATATTTTACCCCTGCCACCTTCAGAATTTGAAATAGAGTATTCCAGTCAACATTGTCAAAAGCTATCTCTAAGTCTACAAATTCTATAAACGTAGGTTTGCCCTTCCTTAATGTAGCTTCTAAGATACGTCGTAGGGTCAGTATTGCCTCACGTGTTCCAACATTTCTACGGAATCCATACTGAACTTCCCCGAGGTCGGCTTATACTAGTTTTTCCATTCGTCTGTAAAGAATTCGCGTTAGTATTTCGCAACTGTGACTTATTAAACTGATAGTTCGGTAATGTCAGCACCTGCTTTCTTTGGGATTGGAATTATTATATTCTTCTTGAAGTCTGGGGGTATTTCGCCTGTCTCATACATCTTGCTCACCAGATGGTAGACTTTTGTCAGGACTGGCTCTCCCAAGGCCGTCAGTAGTTCCAATTAAATGTTGTCTATTTAGGGGGCTTTGTTTCGACTCAGGTCTTTCAGTGCTCTGTCAAACTCTTCACGCAGTATCGTATCTTCCATTTCATCTTCATCTACATCCTCTTCCATTTCCATAATATTGTCCTCAAGTACATCGCCCTTGTATAGATCCTCTATATACTTCTTCCACCTTTCTGCTTTCGCTTCTTTGCTTAGAACTGGGTTTCCATCTGAGCTCTTGATGTTCATACAAGTGGTTCTCTTATCTCCAAAGGTCTCTTTAATTTTCCTGTAGGCAGTATCTATCTCACCCCTAGTGAGATAAGCCTCTACATCCTTACATTTGTTCTCTAGCCATCCCTGCTTAGCCATTTTGCACTTCCTGTCGATCTCATTTTAGAGACGCCTGTATTTCTTTTTGCCTGCTTCATTTACTGCATTTTTATATTTTCTCCTTGCATCAGTTAAATTCAATATTTCTTCTGTTACACAAGGATTTATACTAGCCCTCGTCTTTTTACCTACTTGATCCTCTGCTGCCTTCACTACTTCATCCCTCAAAGCTACCCATTCTTCTTCTACTGTATTTCTTTCGCCCATTCCTGTCAATTGCTCCCTTATGCTCTCTCTGAAACTCTGTACAACCTCTGGTTCTTTTAGTTTATCCATGTCCCATCTCCTTAAATTTCCACGTTTTTGCAGTTTCTTCAGTTTTAATCTACAGGTCATAACCAATAGATTGTGGTCAGAGTCCACATCTGCCCCTGGAAATGTCTTACAATTTAAAACCTGGTTCCCAAATCTCTGTCTTATCATTATATAATCTATCTGATACCTTTTAGTATCTCCAGGCTTCTTCCATGTATACAGCCTTCTTTTATGATTCTTGAACCAAATGTTACCTATGATTAAGTTGTGCTCTGTGCAAAATTCTACCACGCGGTTCCTCTTTCATTTCTTTGCCCCAGTCCATAATCACCTACTACGTGTCCTTCTCTCCCTTTTCCTACTACCGAATACCAGTCACCCATGACTATTAAATTTTCATCTCCCTTCACTATCTGAATAATTTCTTTTATTTGATCATACATTTCTTCAATTTCTTCGTCATCTGCAGAGCTAGTTGGCATGTAAACTTGTACTACTGTAGTAGGTGTGGGCTTAGTATCTATCTTGGCCACAATCATGCGTTCATTATGCTATTCGTAGTAGCTTAATCGCATTCGTATTTTCCTATTCATTATTAAACCTACTCCTGCATTATTTGATTTTGTGTTTATAACCCTGTAGTCACCTGACCAGAAGTCTTGTTCCTCCTTCCACCGAACTTCACTAATTCCCACTATATCTAACTTTAACCTATCCATTTCCCTTTTTAAATTTTCTAACCTACCTGCCCGATTAAGGGATCTGACATTCCACGCTCCGATCCGTAGAACGCCAGTTTTCTTTCTCCTGATAACGACATCCTCTTGAGTATTCCCCGCCCGTAGATCTGAATGGGGGTATTTTACCTCCGGAATATTTTACCCAAGAGAACGCCATCATCATTTACTCATACAGTAAAGCTGCATGCCCTCGGGAAAAATTACGGCCGTAGTTTCCTCTTGCTTTCAGCCGTTGGCAGTACCATCACAGCAAGGCCGTTTTGGTTAATGTTACAAGGCCAGATCAGTCAATCATCCAGACTGTTGCCCCTGCAACTACTGAAAAGGCTGCTGCCCCTCTTCAGGAACCACACGTTTGTCTGGCCTCTCAACAGATACCCCTCCGTTGTGGTTGCACCTACAGTACGGCTATCTGTATCGCTGAGGCACGCAAGCCTCCCCACCAACGGCAAGGTCCATGGTTCATGTGGGGGATATAGAAAGCCAAAAAGACTTTCGGTGAAATTAAAAGCAAGGGTAATAACATTAAGAATGCAATGTTGATTCCTCTGTTAAATTCTGAGAAGAGAGTGGATTAGTCGAGCGGTCTAAGGCGCTGCAGTCGGTCCCGACGGAGGTTCGAGTCCTCCCTCGGGCTTGGGTGTGTGTGTTTGTCTTTAGGATAATTTAGGTTACGTAGCGTGTAAGATTTTGGACTGATGACCTTAGCAGTTAACTCCCATAAGGTTTTACACGCATTTGAACATTTTTGAGGAGAGAGTGGATAGGTGCGAAGAGTACATTGAAGTCCTCTAAGAGCGGGACGGGTTGTCCGATTGAAGAAGAAGCAGGAGTCGATTTAGAAGAGATAGATCCAATATTAGAATCAAAAAGTAAGAGTGCTATGGAGGACTTAGAATGAAGAAAGGCAGAAGGGATAGATAACATTCCGTCAGCATGTCTAAAAACATTGGGGGAAGTGGCAACAAAACGACTATTCACGATGGTGTTTAGGATGTATGAGTCGGGCGATGTAACATCTGACTTTTGCAAAAATATCATGCACACAATTCCCAAGACTGCAAGAGCTGAAAATTGCGAGAATTATCGCACAATCAGCTTAACGGCTCATAGATCCAAATTGCTGAGAGGAATAACATACAGAAAAATGGAACAGGAAATTCAGGATATGTTAGAGGACGATCATTTTGGCTTTTAGGAAAGGTAAAGGCACCAGAGAGGCAGTTCTGACGTTGCGGTTTGTAATGGAAGCTAGACTTAAGAGAAATCAAGACACGTTTATAGGTTTTGTCAACCTGGAAAAGGCGTTCACCTGTGTAAAATGGTGGAACATATTAGAAATTCTGAGAAAAATAGCTGTAAGCTGTAGGGAGAGGTGGGTAAAGTACAATATGTGCAAGAACGAAGATAAGACTGAACGACCAAGAACGAATTGCTCCGACTGAAAAGGATGTAAGACGGGGATGTAGTCTTCCTTCCCTATTATTCAATCGTTACATCGAAGAAGCAATGATGGAAATAAAAGAAAGGTTCAGAAGTAGAATTAAAATTCAAGGTGAAAGGATATTAATAACAAGAGTTGCTGATGACATTGCTATCTTGAGTGAAAATGATCTGCTGAATGGAACGAACAGCCTAAGGAGTATACAGTGTGGTTTGAGAGTAAGACGAAGAAAGACGAAAATAATGAGAAGTAGCAGAAATGAGAACAGCGAGGAACTATACATCGAAACTGATGTTCGCAAAGTAGATAAAGTTAAGGAATTCTGGGCAGCAAAATAATGAATGACGGACGGAGCAAGGAGGGCCAAAAAATGACTCTCAGCACTATGGGACGTAACTCCTGTGGTCATCAGTCCTCTAGAACTTAGAACTACGTAAACCTAACTGATCTTTGGACATCACACACATCCATGCCAGCGGTCTCGCGGTTCCAGACTGTAGCGCCTAGAACCGCTCGTCCACCACAGCCGGCAAGGAGGACATCAAAATATGACTAGCAATGTTAAGGAATGAGGAGGTTGTTCGCACAATCGGAGATGAAAGGAATACAGTATGTGGAAAATACTGAGAAGGAGAAGGATGAGAGGAGATCTGTTCAGACATCAGGGAATGACTTCCAAGGAACTATAGGGAGCTGTAGAGGGCAAAATCTTCAGAGGAAGACGGAGATTGGAATATATCCGGTAAATAATTAAGGGCGTAGGTTGGCACATCCAGGAATACGTGGCAGAACTCATCAAACATGTCGTCACTGATGACGAAAAGGAAAAAAAAGTACGACTTTTATGCAGGTGGCATCTCCACCCCATATTGCTACGTTTAACGCAGTTCGTTTTGTGAGGTTGGGGTGTTGATCCGCCACTTCTGTTATTATTGGCTTCCCAGGTCCACAGATCTCAGCCTGTGTGATCATTGGTTGTGGGGTTACATGAGGTCCCAAGTGCACCGCCATCGCCAGACGTAGACGTCAGTCATGTTAAAAGGCAACTTCCTACACAATTTTCTGACCTCTTTTTGGTATGCTGTACAGTGTTTTTCAAAACTTTGTCCCTCGAATACAGATAATGCTGATGAATGACGGACGACACGTTGAGCCTTTTTCTTATAAAGAACATCCTCTTTGCTGAAAGTCAAGTGGTATGCTATGACTTATTATGACATGAACTGCCATATGCAGTTTTTTTGATTTCAGTAACACCCATGTAATTTGAAATACGTGTGTTTCAATTTTTACCACTTTACCTACATTTATTGCGTTAAGGACTGAATTTTAAAATGTTAACGGACTTTTGGGTTAGCGTCCTAAAAGATATTTGAAAGACGCATTCAGAAGCTGAAATTCTGTTCTTTCTCGGGTATTCAGTGCTGTTTTACCTTCAGAAGAATTCATTTACGAGCGACGAGTCTTAACGCTTGCCAGTGTGACGGAGGAGACTTGCATTCCTCTTCCACCTCGTTCTTCAGCTGACGGCCCGCAGTGGGGTGCGTTCAATTATTAAAAGCCGGGGACCTGCCGCAGGGCCGTGAGTCAGCCGTGCTGGACGGCATTTGCTTTGCAAATGGAAAGTTGTCGCCTGCTGAGTGGCTATTACAAGGCTTACTGCGGCGTCGGCCGCCATCAAGGATTAAAGTGCGTGCGCTCCAGTAGTAGGGAGAACTCTACTGCAGAAGTTCTTAGATTTGCTCGTGAAACTAGTTCAGCGTAAAGGCCACTTTTATTAAAATCGCATTTGTGAAAATTGTAGCACCCTGAAGGAACGAAGCCAAAACTGGAGGATTTATGCCAGCTAAGGGTCGTTAAGGCTGCAGCGAAGTAGGTAAGCAATGTCCCACTGGGAAAGGCAATGTAAAGTTTAGTCTAAAAGGGGAAGAGCTGGGAAAACAACTGAAGGCGCGTAAACGGTGAGTACGTCAAAGGGTAGAGTATCAGTGTTCAGACTTGCGAGCTCTCCGAGTGAGGTATTTCCATGAGAGGTGGTCGTGGCTTAGGTAGGGGGAAGGGGGGGGGGGGGAGGGAGGGAGGAAGAAGGGGTGCAGATGGGTGAAGTGGTTTAGGAAGCGGGAGGTATCAAAGGACGGCGGTAGTGCCGTGAGGAAATGAGAAAGACTGCGCGATCAGCTGTGTGGTGTCTGTCAGTACGAGAATGTGATACTGTAATTTAATTTCAAAATGAATACATCAGTTATTAGCCGTAATATGATAATGTAAGTTGCATATAATTGTCGTGACTTTATATTTTTGCTGGGGTTGTTAAATATTATTACATACCTTTCAATGTTTCATGTTAGCCGTATAGATACATGGTCATTCAGCAACTCCTAACGATATCGTTTTATACAGCCCGCAATAACATCTCCCGTCTTCAAACATCACGCGTGAGAGTTTCATATTCACTCGCCCGCTACGCGGAAATTATAAGTTCTATAGAAAAAAGTGACAACGACCATTTTACAGGAAATTTAATGGTAGTTAAATTTTGTACTAAGTCAAGTTCTCGCTAGAGGTCATAGTATTCGTGTTATTCAATAAAAAGGTACAAAAGTGACCTTTAAATGCACCTCACACTCCAACACTCAGCTCTCATTGGTCGGGATTTCCAGTATGTTGCCCATGGCACTCCCTCCTACAACAGTAGAAAAATTTGCGACTACATGAATTATTTCCCAAATTTAACATTTCTTGATTTTCATTGACTGGCCCTATTACGCCAGACTGGAACCGCGTGAGCGCTACGGTCGCACGTTAGAATCCTGCCTCGGGCATGAATGTGTGTGATGTCCTTAGTTAGGTTTAAGTAGTTCTAAGTTCTAGGGGACTGATGACCTCAGAAGTTAAGTCCCATAGTGCTCAGAGCCATTTGAATATGAACCCTATTAAGCCACCGGCATAGTCGATCACTTAGAAATTTTGAAACTGACGTTTGTGTCAATTTTTCGTAACAGTTTTCTGTTCTTTAACATCATAAAATAAACAACTACGTCGTTTTGTTCTTCAGGCCTTCTGACTACGAAACTACTGTGCTTGTAAGGGTTAAGTTTGCATGGAATTGTCAACATAATCAGTTTGAGCGTAACGTTTACAAAAGTCGTTTTTTCTTTCATTGCCGTCACGGACACCTTAAGATTAGTAATAGTAATGAAATAGCTGACTATGCTGGTAGCGTAACAGTCCAATCAATACAGACCAAACAAGGTTGAATATCTGGAACAGTTCGTGTGGTGTAATATTTTTGTACAGTAGAAGGGGTGTGGGTGGGGGGTGGGGGCGGTGCCACGAACAACCTACTAGAAATTCTGACTGGTGAACGTTTAGTGCATTAGTGTGGGTGTTTCGGTTCGTTTGAAGGTCGCTTTTGTACAATTTTTTGAATAACACGGGGCACATGGCCGCCGGCGGAAATGTATCCCAGTACCACATGAGATCCTGTTCATTTCATGTGTAGGACTAATAGTTTGTGCGTAGCGAGCGAGAGAATATGAAACTCTCGCATATGGTTACTGAAGGCCAGAAACTACTCATATTTTCTTTATAGCTTTATATTTATTTATTATAGTTTTATTGCATAAATTAGTGTCATAATATTACATTATTATAGTTACAAAAATGTAGAATGTCACGCAAAAAGTTGTCCAAGTACTGGGATGTACTGTACTACTTGATTCAGACAAGAGGGAAGGTTTTGCGGATGCAATAAAGGGGGGAGTCGTTAGGAGACGGATGCGGCACGATGACATCACGTGTTTGCCCTGGTCCCTCATGTAGGTAATCCGACGGTCAGAGATCGTATTTGATGCAGAATCGGCATTAGACTGTACTGGCGATAAAGCTTTATGACTCCTCCTTGAACAGTCTTGTCTGTATGACAGATAACGGAAGTTTTTGAGACGAAATACTCATATAATTAATGTCACAGCATATTTTTGGGGCCAAGCGCCGTTGTTGATACTAAATATGGATCTTGTCGTCAGCCAGGAAGCTTGTGCATATGGGTAGGTATATCTTTATATTATCTTCGAAACAATGAGATCTTACGTAACTCTACTTTTTACACTCCCGCGCTGAGCTGTTCCTCATGTGCCGTATGAACGACACATCAATGTGGAGGGTGTGTGGAGGCTGGTGAACGTAGGATGCTCGTTGTGTGAGTGCTGTAGTCTCTCTGAATAAGTCCCTGTTGTTAACAAAAATATGATGAGGCAGTATATATGCTACACTAGCAGAACTACGTTCCCTTGATACAAGAACAACAGCCTATACAGCTCGCTCAAGCGAAGAGTGATTAAGATTGCAGCGAGAAAGCGAAGTAATGCCCTGCTTTGAGTGAATGGAAAGGCCAATGTTATGTTTAGCATAAAACAGGAAGAGTAGTCAAACTAAATGAAATGAAATAAACAATCTGTATGTATTTCAGTACACAATATCAGGACGTGAATCAACATCTGTATGATTACTCTGAAATTAAAACTTAAGTAGGGAGTCCATAGAACTATTTTCAGACTATTTCTCGACTATACCAGTCCAGAATTGCACACGTGAAAAATTGACGAGTCAGCTTTTACCTCTGACCTGCGATTTCTCTTATTTTATTACGACGGTCATTTCTTCCTGTGTAGGTGGGAGTCAACGAAATAATTTGGCGTTCGCAGGAGATATTTGGTGATTCACATTTCGTCAAAATATTTCGCCGGAACGAAAAACGCCTTTGCTTGAATGACTGCCACCCCAAGTCGCTTATCATATACGTAAAACTCATGGAACATTCGCTATGATACGAAACGAGCTGTCCTTCTTTGAACTTTTTCGATGGTCTCCTTCAACCCTATCTGGTGAACATCGCATACTGAGCAGCAACACTCCAGAAGACGACGGACTAGCATAGTACATTTATGGCGCCACGTAATAGTTCTGCTAATTATACGTAATCATTGGTTCATCTTCCCCACAGCATTTTGTAGTTGGTCATGCCTATTTATGTTGTTCGTTACTGTAATCCTTTCGTGTTAAGATGAATCGACAATCTTTAAATTTGTGATTAATCTTGTACCAGTAATGTTACGGAATTTTATTAGCACTCTTGCGGACGCCATCATACATTTTATTATTCAGGGTCAATTCCCACTTTTTGTACGATACAGGTGCCTTGTCTGAAACATCTTGGTCTTCAGAGGAGTTTACTAGATAGTAAATGATATTATTATATACAAGAAATCTGAACAGGCTGTTCAGATTGTCTGGAAACAAATATTTGTTGAGACATGGGGCACTTTACTTGGGTCGAGTACGGTCGATGGAGTGCTCCAGATCGTATTAATTGCACGCCTATTATTGCCTATGGGCTTAGATCTTATACTGTGATGTTGTTGTCACAGATTGTGTAGTTGATACCTATAGAAGCCATTCGACCCAAAAACGTTTCGAGGTTGTGCCGGCGAAACTGCGCCGACTAATTGCTGGCTGCATCGTGTCATTAAAATCAATATCTACCTCTTCTTATTCTTAATTCCTGCCGCCTGTAGTAGAGTGGGAGTGAGCATGAGATTAGCATATAGCAAAAATTACTGCAGAAAATCAATAAGTAAGAACTTCGCTACCCGAGCTTCCAACTGCACATTAGTTGCTTGTTATGGTATAGGCAGATTTTTATCGCCATGGATAAGAGGTAGCTCGTCTGAGGCGAGTTGGAAATTGAGGTTCTCCTACAGGTGTCTAGCTGGCTGGCGAAGCGTAGGTGGGACGCCAAGCTGCAGTTATGCACCTCCCGGTTGTCTAATAATGTGCCCTGGTGACACGAACAGAGGTCTCGTGAGGCGATAACTCTTCACGGTAGACACTCGGACTCGTCTCAGGTCAAAGATTGGAAGGAGAAGCACTGTAGGTTCAGACACAAGTCTTTCTTAAAGGTTTCATATTCGCCGACGAGTTGGCACGAGGGAGAAAGGTATCTCTCGATCCTTGCCTCCTTGTTTCTCTAGTCTTTGGTGGAAATTTCCCACTTCATTTTGCTAGGTGGGGATGACAGGAAGATGGTATCTCTCTGCCCTATCAGCGAGTCTCCAAAATTTAATATAGACGGGATTCGAATTGAAAATAGCATCTCGTCTGAATGGTGGGCCCGTTGCTGCGTGTACATGGTTGACTAACAAACTAGCTTACGTGTTTTCTTACTCAGAGACGGAGCTCAAAAGGAAAGTGAAAGGAGTCACTCTGGTGTTGGTCGCGGAAGGAAAACAGACGTTTCATCCAAGAACGCATTCTAGTAGGAGGTTCGGAAGGAAGCCAAGCGGTATTCCTCTTTCTTTGGTGTTAAGGCTGTAACGGAAGCTGACTTGGTTACGCTGGTGTCAGAAGTCATCTGCAGTTGCTATTAGAGGGAATCAGTTTCTGATGGGAGATGACGCTGTTTTTACATGCAGTTTCGGCCATTCAGAGGGTTTGCGCTGCTCTGTGGTGATGTGTATAACATGTATAGCTAGGTATTGTTCGTTCTGATAGAGTAGTCTGGAGGCACGTTTTTCATCCATTTTACCTTCAAGAAATTTACTAAGTTCTTCCCCTTCGGTTAGTGAAAGAACTACATACCAGCTGTTCATGCGCATAGACTAATTTTGAAAGAACTGGTAAAGCAACTGCCGATTGGGTGGTATTGGCTCCATCTGCGTGCGTGATTAACATGTTTTTCAACACTAATATGTCGATCAACGCTATTCCTTACGGTAGCGCCGGAATTGTATAAGCCTTGTGACTCCCCTTATTAGAAGAGATGCCTTTAAATTCTTTTCCCTCATTTGTTCTTCCGTACAGCCACCACACGTGAGGTTGGGATGTGTTGTGCCAGTAATCCCCTGGATCAATGACTGTGTGTTTTCCCTCATTCACGTATCAACAACGTGTAATCTTGTGCAACTTAACTATTGAACAATGAGAAGTGATAAATAATAAGAATTAACATAAAGCAATACTCTACCTTCTGTAGGTAGTATAGTCCTCTCCCTTAGCAGCTAATGATATCGACGATACCAACACTTGCAACTAAAAGTACTTCACTGTAAAAACTCACCACTCGTACTAGACCTCCAGAAATGTCTCCGTTTAGCGGGTGAGTCAGTATTTGGTGGTATCAGGGGCGTACAGTATAAGTGGTCAGCTTTTCAACCCCCAGTTTCTGATGATTAAGCCGGTCCGTCCTTCAGTTGAGAAGCCGCCGCTTAGGAATTCTTCCTACCTGTTATGTGAAGATGCTCTCCTAATTTTACGTGCCCTTGTAGAGCCGTAGCAGCGCCGTCGGATTCTGAAAGTGCAACACTACTATCTTTTACGTAATGAATCGGAAAGAAGTCTTCTACGTAAATAATTTGTACACTAGATGCCATTATGGTGTGTTTATTTAAGAAACACCGTGAAGTGAACTTGTTCACACTAATTATAAGCTATTAACGGTACAAGAGCATGTTAGTTAGTTACTTAGTTACGTGTTCCATTGATCAACAGCACGGAAAAACCGTTATGATGTGGACCGTGACTGGCATAGAAGGGAGAAACGATAGAGGTACTCAAAGTACCCTCCGCCACACACCGTCAGGTGGCTTGCGGAGTATGGATGTAGATGTAGATGTAGAACTTGTCAAATGTACAAGAAATGCGGGCAGAAAACAAGGTTTTTTTTTTACATTATAGTGTTATACCTAAATATTTCTATTATTTATCCCATTCCCTTAAATGGCACAAAACGCATATATCTCCAGATTTATTTACTCATATTCAAGAATTCATCTATGGTACAGAAGGAGTTGTCAAGGAGATATGATCTCAATTTGTTTTTGAAACTACACTCCTGGAAATGGAAAAAAGAACACATTGACACCGGTGTGTCAGACCCACCATACTTGCTCCGGACACTGCGAGAGGGCTGTACAAGCAATGATCACACGCACGGCACAGCGGACACACCAGGAACCGCGGTGTTGGCCGTCGAATGGCGCTAGCTGCGCAGCATTTGTGCACCGCCGCCGTCAGTGTCAGCCAGTTTGCCGTGGCATACGGAGCTCCATCGCAGTCTTTAACACTGGTACCATGCCGCGACAGCGTGGACGTGAACCGTATGTGCAGTTGACGGACTTTGAGCGAGGGCGTATAGTGGGCATGCGGGAGGCCGGGTGGACGTACCGCCGAATTGCTCAACACGTGGGTCGTGAGGTCTCCACAGTACATCGATGTTGTCGCCAGTGGTCGGCGGAAGGTGCACGTGCCCGTCGACCTGGGACCGGACCGCAGCGGCGCACGGATGCACGCCAAGACCGTAGGATCCTACGCAGTGCCGTAGGGGACCGCACCGCCACTTCCCGCAAATTAGGGACACTGTTGCTCCTGGGGTATCGGCGAGGACCATTCGTAACCGTCTCCATGAATCTGGGCTACGGTCCCGCACACCGTTAGGCCGTCTGCCGCTCACGCCCCAACATCGTGCAGCCCGCCTCCAGTGGTGTCGCGACAGGCGTGAATGGAGGGACGAATGGAGACGTGTCGTCTTCAGCGATGAGAGTCACTTCTGCCTTGGTGCCAATTATGGTCGTATGCGTGTTTGGCGCCGTGCAGGTGAGCGCCACAATCAGGACTGCATACGACCGAGGCACACAGGGCCAACACCCGGCATCATGGTGTGGGGAGCGATCTCCTACACTGGCCGTACACCTCTGGTGATCGTCGAGGGGATACTGAATAGTGCACGGTACATCCAAACCGTCATCGAACCCATCGTTCTACCATTCCTAGACCGGCAAGGGAACTTGCTGTTCCAACAGGACAATGCACGTCCGCATGTATCCCATGCCACCCAACGTGCTCTAGAAGGTGTAAGTCAACTACCCTGGCCAGCAAGATCTCCGGATCTGTCCCCCATTGAGCATGTTTGGGACTGGATGAAGCGTCGTGTCACGCGGTCTGCACGTCCAGCACGAACGCTGGTCCAACTGAGGCGCCAGGTGGAAATGGCATGGCAAGCCGTTCCACAGGACTACATCCAGCATCTCTACGATCGTCTCCATGGGAGAATAGCAGCCTGCATTGCTGCGAAAGGTGGATATACACTGTACTAGTGCCGACATTGTGCATGCTCTGTTGCCTGTGTCTATGTGCCTGCGGTTCTGTCAGTGTGATCATGTGATGTATCTGACCCCAGGAATGTGTCAATAAAGTTTCCCCTTCCTGGGACAATGAATTCACGGTGTTCTTATTTCAATTTCAAGGAGTGTATTACTGCTGTCTGTCAGACATTTTATTTCTTCTGGTAATTTATCAAAAAGTTTTGTAGCAGCATATTTTATTCCTTTCTGTGCCAAAGATAGGTTAAGTAAAGGACAGTGTAGGTCTTTCTGTTTTCTGATATTGCAATCATGAATGTCACTGTTGATTTTAAACTGGTCCAAGTTGCCGTGGAAAAATTTCATTACTGAGTAAATGTACTGTGAAGCAGTTGTAAGAATTCTTAACCTTTTAAACAGATGCCTACAAGATGTGCGACTATGAACCCCACACATGGTCTACAATATGACTAGATCGGAAGGCATAATATCGACGAGTGCCGACTATGCGACAGTTTGTAACTTGAGTATACAATCGGTATGGTTCGTATAAGATCATACATCTTCAGTTTTGCCAAAGTTATTGATTTGTTCATTAATATCTACGATTCATGGAATCTTAAAATTACTGAAACATAGTCTAATGCGTGAGTGGAAAAACGGTAACTTTCGTTAGCAAATATTTTTTAATTACAGTTGCTTGACTCGCCTCAGAATAAATGTAATTTCCTCACATATCTGTTTGCTGACATCACGAGTGATTTCTGCAACGACACCTCATCCCATTGGCTCTGAAAGCTCCAGATGGCCAACCACCTCTGCTAGCCAGAGTGGGAATCTACTGCTCGCTCCTTTCTCCATATCTATTGCAGCACCGATACATTCACTTCACGTATCTGGAATAGGAAAACTGTAAATAAAAGAAAAAATCCACTCTTGTCTGCAAATAAGGGGCACCGTACATCACCCGTTTCAGTTAATTTAGTCCTCCGAGCATATATCATACTGACATTAGAACCAGATGAGTGGTTCTGCGGAGTGTGGATAATGTAAACAATGGAACGGAGTGCTGTTATTTGATGCTGGAAATGCTGTAGATTGAATTAATCTGCAAGCCGTGTACTGTACGCCTAATATCCTCAGCGCCACATAAACTTAAAAACATTTCCAACGAGTTGTTCGAGTGGTTTGCAAACAAAACTTAATTTGTAAAAAGGGCATCTGATCGCTGTAGCTGTCACATAGTTCGCTGGCTGGATATGGATGTCGAGTTTTGTAGAGAGTAGGAGATGACACTGCTACGATTTTGCGAAAAATAAGAGTTGCTCAAGGCATAAACCACACACCTGTATGCTCAGTTGTTATACACGAGACGTTACGAGCAGGGCTGAAGGGTGTGTGGAGACTACGTTGAGAATCTGCTATAGCGTCAACAGACAGTACATAGAGGCCCAGACATAAACATTTATTTGATCTCGTATCCGCAAAAATAACAAATAAATATTCTTATCATCGGTTTGCTTGAGAATTCTTGAACTATTTTCATTTCGAATACAATAAATTTCTTTTACGCGGAAGAGCTAGTGTCCACAAATTATCATGGTTTTAGAAAGCATCACTCGCGTTAAACTCGGATGGCAACTTCTCCCATCTAATGCTGCGAACCATGGGTGATGGGCAACAGGCTGGTGTCATAGTAGTAGATTTCCGAAAAGCGTTTGACACGGTGCAGCACTGCGGACTCGTAACGAAGGAACTAACATATGGAATAGGATCCCAGATGTGTATTCCCAGATATGTCACTGGCTCTAAGACTTAAGTAATACGACCGGGTACGTTGTCCTTGACAGTGAGTGTTCATCAGAGGCATGGGTATCGTCAGCAGTTGCTCAGGGAAGTGTGACAGCACCGCTGTTATTCTCTGTGTACTAAAATAATCTGGCTGATTGGGTAGGTAGCAATCTACGGGTATTTGCTGGTCATGTTGTAGTGTACCGGTAGGTGTCCTCGTTATAAAATTTCTAACTGGTCCGATAAATGGTAGCTAGCTCCAAATGTAGAAAAATGTAATTTAATGCAAATAAGTTGGGAAAACAATCCCACAAGCAATCACTTCGATTGGATATCGATGTATAATTTTGCAAAGCCATGTGGAATGAAAGGAGCATGTAAGGGTTGTCTTAGGGAAGGCCAATGGTCGACTTCCGCTTATTGGGAGAATTGTATGAAAGCGTAGATCATCGGGAAAAGATACCACACATAGAACACTGGTACTTGAGTACTGCTCGACTGTTTGGAACACGCACCAGGTCGGATTAAAGGAAGACAGCCAAGAAATTCAGAGGCGGGCTGCTAGATTTGATAACGACAAGCTACACCAACTCGCAAATAGTACGGAGATGCTTCTGCAATTGAAATGGAAATCCCTGGAGGAATGGCGACGTTCTTTCCGAGGAACGCTATTGAGAAATTTAAAGTACCGGCATTTGAAGTTGGCTGCAGAACGATTCCATTGCCGCCAACTTACATTTTGAGTAAGGATCACAAAGATTCGGTGAGAGGAATTAGGACTTACAAGCAGGTATATAGATAGTCGTTTTCCCCTCTTATTTGCTAGTAGTGGCAGAAGGTACCCTCCGCCACGTACCACACGATGGGTTGTGGGGTGTCATGTAAACACAGATACGTAAATACAATCCTTTCTTCTAGTTTCTATCAGTATTATCTCCTGTAAAAATAACGGTCAAGTTTTTTTTTTTTTCACTCCCAGTTTTGGGACGGCAAATCTCCAGAAATCTGCACTCAGATGTAAGGGAACAAAAATTTTAGAACTCGTTATTAATGGACAAAGGTTCACATAAGTCCCTGGAAAGCTGTAAACAGCTAATGGTTTTCTGGAAATGGCGAAACAGAAAAAAATCAAAGGAATTTTGGAATATTATTTACTATTTTCGGTTTATTTTTTAGTGTGGCTGCGTATTGGGCAGCGAAATATTGATAGCACACATCAGCCGTCGGTTAAACTAGATCCAGCAATAAATATAATCTTTGCCGGCTGACAGTGCTTTGTGAATTGTCATTGTTGCTCGTCATGTTCGTGCGCTGGGAGTAATATTTAAATCAGAAGAGTTGAACAGGAGCACTTGTGACATGAAGATGGGCCGAGGTACATGTTTCGATATAACTTGGATTATCTCAAGATTATGCTCAGTTTAATCGTTCGCGCCGTAATTACAGAATAAATACGGAGAACTTCATTACTTGTCATTGCATTCGAGATTTTTCTGAACCAAATGTAGCTTAAATGTTTTACAGAAAGAACAACTATAACAATAAACAACATATCCTGTGATCGTAATTAATTGTTGTCAGCTTTTATTGTCTGCATCGTTTGTATGACTAAACGGCGAAAACATTTCCACTATCGGGTTGACTATGTAAGTATACCAGGATAGCAACAATTTTAAGTTTTCAGTACCTGTTTCATGAAAGTATTGTATGTACAGTCGTGCTCAAAAGTATCCGAACGACCTCAATAGCATTTCGCCTGATTCGCATGCAAACCGCATAACTCAGCTATCTAGCAGGTCCTATAATCGCTCCTCGGTACAGTAGTTTCACCATTGAAAATGGTTCCAACAAGTCACCAGTAGAAAACACTGCTCTCTATCGCGATAAGATGTAAAGCAATACCACGATACTATAAATACCGGGGAACACCTTATCACAGATAAGACTGTCCTTAAGGCTTTTAAGCTCACATTTATTACAATAAATGACATACCTGAAATGTTACCACTCTCATTATTACGTCAGATAGGTAATGTACGTCGTAAGTGGCTCTGAGCACTATGGGACTTAACAGCTGTGGTCATCAGTCCCCTAGCACTTAGACCTACTTAAACCTAACTAACCTAAGGACATTACACACATCCATGCCCGAGGCAGGATTCAAACCCGCGACCGTAGCGGTCACGTTGTTCCAGACTGAAGTGCCTATAACTGCAAGTCCACACCGGCCGGCTAATTCACTTAGTAAGTTCGTCGTATTCATGATTTCCTCTTCAAAGTAACATACCATACTTATTATTTAACACAAAATGACATTAAAAATTTAAGTTATTCATGAGCAGCTAGTTGAGATTATGTATGACCTTTAAATGACAGGACGAACCGTCTCGTTCTGCATATAGATTCAAACCCAGGTCATGCAGACTAAGCAAAGATTTCGTGACTGATGGAAACTAACAGTCATTCCTGACTAGCCATACAGAGCGTGTTATACTTCGATTTTAGACAGTATCAGTTAGCAAAATCAACTGTAAGTTACATAACGTAACCATTTTTAGTGGACGGGAATTCCTACCCCACATCTATTGTCCCTGTTAACAAAATACGAGAGATGTTAAATATTGCTTCTTCACAACTTATTTGAAATGTCGTGAGGTAAAGCTTTGTGTTGGACAGGGATTCGAACCCAGAATGTAATCGGATTGTTATCGAAGGACAATGAACTATGACATATCGGATTTTCTCGGCAGTAGCGAGATGATTTAACTGAAATGACGCGAAGAAACATTAATTTTCTTCTTCCCAGGACTCCAACCCAGCCCCTGTTGCTGCTGTATTCTAGAGAAAACGAACGTTAAATACTTTGTTACACCAGCAGCGACATGTGAGCATGTTTGAACTAGAAATAACATGACGAAGAGTTACGTGCTGACTAGTAATCGAACCCCACACGTAGCGTTGTTGACTACACACAAAGAGACGTCAGCTACCGAATTTTTCTCCACCAGCAGCTGGGAATAACATCCTTGAACTTACAGTGATCTCGCAAATAGTTCTGTGTCTCACTGGGAGTCAAAAACGTCAGACATCGTTAGTGTTGACAACGAATGACAATACATTAAAAATCAATATTATTATCCACCAGCAGATAGGTGATCTCATGCTAGAGCTTGATAACACATAATGAAAACTTAAGTGCCAGGCCAGGATTCGAACCCACTCATGCGCAGTATGTGGAGATGTTGAGGAATCTGCAGTTTTGAACAAACAACAAATTGTAGTCGGGCTGTATTGTCACGAACGGATCAGATTCCGCGTCAAGTTCAGTCTGAGTTGCATTCCCAGTTCAGAACCAGTTTTATCGACATACAGAAGCACAAATAAAAGATGGAATAAGTGTCTTGTGACCCTACATAGTGGTTGTTTCGTCACTAGAAATAAATAACTGGAATACGAAAGATTACTGGTGATGGAGTTTCTACATGTCACCACTCCTGACTTCATTGTGGTTCAACCTAACACCTACTTGGCAGAGAAGGAATATCATGTTTAATGTGAGTTTCAGACCACAATGCCCTTATACCTTCTTCACTTGACTTTGCCAGAAGAGAATAGAATCTGTATCTGCCTATCAAAAATCATCAGCAGAAGTCAGAATAGAACCCAGGCCATAAATACATAAACCTATCATCAATCCAACAGACCATCAAATCTTCTTCTCTGTAGTTTATTTTTCTATCCTAACGCCGTTGCGCCACACTGGATAAGAATTCTGACACACACGCTCCATGTAGAAGTTTGCAGCACGTTCAGTACATTCATTTACTTGGTTGACCGAATCGTCATGAAATAAAATCACGTTACTGTCACCTACACAGAACTGCCAACAGTGTAGGATGCAGAAATTTAAACAGGAAGTGTTCCTTTCCACTTTAGTTTCTCTATTACGCTATCTGTTCGTTGAAAACGTCGTGCAGTGCAAAAGAAAAGCTGTCACTGTCGGTCTCTCAGAAGTCTAGATCATGTGATATGCATTAGCTCACAGCACTGTGGAATGCGGAAGTTCTGGAGGAATTGTTGTTGACTACCAGAGCTGCTGTAGCGTAATGGTAAATGTCACGCACCATAGGTAAGACGTCGCGAGTTGGAGTACATTCACTCTACATTTTTTTAAACGTAATTATGCTGTCGGCTGAAGTTATCAATCTAATGGAACTTTGAACATAATTCCCTTCACTTCTCAATCCAAAATAGTCGCGTGTGCAAAAAGGGTTAACTTCTACGACATTTTGTTCTTTTCAGGTTTAATAGACAGCCAGGCAGCAGATGTTTCTCGAAACTATTTTATTATTTATGGGGAGAGTGCATCATGCCAAAATAAGTCAGAAATGTATTTTCTACATTAGCTGTCGTGTGTTAGTGGCATTTTATTCTTCTTCAAACCTTGTTTGACAGCTTTAACTCAGACCAAGTTTTCTACATGTATGTAATCAATAAACTGTCTGTGCATTGTCATACTGTTATAGATAAATCAGAGAATTCGCATATATCATTGATGATTAATTCCTCTCTCATGTTTACTATTGTTTTAACAACACTAAAAGAAACCTTACGAAAATTGTGCACTGTATTATAAGAAAGAAAACAAAACTACCCACGATAACCTTACAATGAAAGTCTGTTTTAATAAAACTGAGTATCTGTACACAATCGTGCCTCTATGGACACGAATTAATAAAATACTACTCACTTAGATTTATATTGGGTCTGTGTTTAATTGGTATGCTGTGCCATACTCAAGAGGTATGCAAATGTGGCATTTCATAAATAAAGTTACGCATTCTTAGAAACCCAAAATTTGCGTGTCAGCAGCGAAAGAGGCGTACGTTTTTCACCATTGCACTATGAGCTAAAAGTATTTTCTTGCGATTTCCTTATCGATGCTTGATCTGACTGCTTTAGCTCTTTCACAGAAGGGATAAAAACGTTACAAATAGCGAGACTGGAACCGCGAACCATAGCAGACACTTTATCACAGGTCAACACGTTACCACAAAGCTAGCGAAGAGCTATAAGTTTCCCCTTCCTCTTACGAGGCCAGTGGTGTCTAGAACTCGTAAACTGTTATTTAATGGACGTATTAGTTCCGATGTCCACGTACAATGACTTTTCTGCGCTGAAAACCGTAAATTTACGATCTTTTGTCACACCTCAAGCGCTAATAACTCAGCTTAATCAATGGACATAGCAGGAAAATACTAGTGAGCTTTGAGGCTCAATTCGATGCACGCCAGGAAGTAACTCGTCGATCACAGAGTCGCCAAACATACCTTGCCTTGTTGCCAAATCTCAGTCACAGTACGAGCAGGAAGAAGACAAACCGCAGTGTTCCTACAGCGCGCTGGGAAGTGACCATAGCTGACATCTCAAAGACGCGGCTGCCACGACCTGGAATACGTAATGCGTCTGATTCGCATTTCTGTAACTAGGTTTAGTAGGTTTGGAGACTGGAGCGTAGTTACTAATAATACTCAGAACTAACTGCAAACTAAGTATCATAAATCAGTAACTCTCATAGTTGTTTTTATATTTCTTCCGTAAGAGTACTCAAAACTAAGAAACTCATTCATGGATGTTTTCGTTTCTGGCTGATAGTCGAGCACAACAATCAAATAAAAATAAAAAAAAGGTTGTGTATGAGAGAGAGAGAGAAGGAGAGAGAGAGAGAGATGTGAAGGTTCAAATGGCTCTGAGCACTTAACATCTGAGGTCATCAGTCCCCTAGAACTTAGAACTACTTAAACCTAACTAACCTAAAGACATTCCACACATCCATGCCCTAGGCAGGATTCGAACCTGCGACCGTAGCGGTCGCGCGGTTCCAGACTGTAGCACCTAGAACTGCTCGGCCACATCGGCCGGCGAGAGAGATGTGTGTGAGAGAGAGAGAGAGACAGAGAAAGAGGGAGAGAGAAATATAAAAATGAGTGAGAGAGAGAGAAAAATTGTTGTAAAGAAATTGAATAATGGTATGTAAAGAAGTCTTTCATTGAAATGACACATTACACATCATTACGAAAAGTATTCATGATCTATTGGAACAAGTGTTAATCGGATCAAATCTAGGGTAATCTAATCTAATCATATTGCTGACTAGCCATGAAGAGTCAAGAATTACCAAAATTTTCGCCAGTATCAGTAACCAAATCTAAACTTGAAAATAAAAGACGACAGTATTTGTAATAAACCGCGACTCCAATCAAGACCATTTCGTCACTGTTAACTAACCGCGAAAGATGTCTGATATACCTCCATTCAAAAGTAACAAAGTGTGCATGCATTTAAAGATGAAGTGCATGATGTGAAGTTCTGTGATGGAGATACGAACCCAACACGTAATCGGATTGTTAACTAAGTAAAATCAAAGGTTACTTTTTGTGCCTCAGCGACAGAGGGCCGGTGTA
This sequence comes from Schistocerca gregaria, assembly GCF_023897955.1. Lineage (NCBI taxonomy): Eukaryota > Metazoa > Arthropoda > Insecta > Orthoptera > Acrididae > Schistocerca > Schistocerca gregaria. The sequence continues at coordinate 84,360,472 of NC_064923.1, forward strand.
GCCGTGCGGTTCTAGACGCTTCAGTCTAGAACCACGTGACCGCTATGGTTGCTGGTTCGAATCCTGCCACGGGCATGGATGTGTGTGATGTCCTTAGGTTAGTTAGGCTTAAGTAGTTCTAAGTTCTAGGGGACTGATGACCACAGATGTTAAGTCCCATAGTGCTCAGAGCCATTTGAACCATTTTTGAACCTGAGCGACAATCGAACCACACATCTACCGTCCTTTATCATCCATGAATGAAAAAAAAAAGGCTCTGAGCGCTATGGAACTGCTGCGGTCATCAGTCCCCTATAACTTAAAACTTCTTAAACCTAACTTACCTAAGGACATCACACACATCCATGCCCGAGGCAGGATTTGAAGCTACGACCTTAGCGGTCGCGCGGTTCCAGATTGTAGCGCCTAGAACCGCTCGGCCACCCCGGCCGGCTCCACGAATATAGCTTAAGTATGAATTGGTTACTCACCAACAATAGAATGTGTGCGTGTTTGACCAGAAATAACGACATCTATTGCGATTGTTGGCAACACATGAACAGACATTAAAAATACACGTTAATTTTCAATAGCAGGTAGGTGTGCACGTGACAGATCATGAAATGAAATTATGAATATTTTTTTACTGGATCACGATTCGGACCCACATACTTCTCTTTGGAGGAGACCTACAGAAGATTGCAGTCTTGGGAAAAGGAATGAAATGATTGAACTATACTGTTCCGAGAGATCAGATCCTCGAAAGAGGGGATACGAATTCGAATCACAGTCCAGCACCATATTTTTTGACGTCTCTAGTTCAATCAAGTACAAGTCAAATAAGAGGTCTGTTCCTTAAAATGTCTATCGGTTCATCAAATGAAATAAAATTTTGTAATGCAAGTAAGTTTACTGGCGACAGTATTTCTCTTTACCATGACTTTCACTTATGTCATTTCCCAACGTAAACCGGCTCTGCTCAGTTGGTAACGAAGGACCGTGATGTTTAATGCGGATTCTGGATTAGAACGTCTTTCTCTTGAGGTTACCAGGGGTAAGGTAAATCTGTTTGTGCCTCTTAAAAGTAAATGACTGAATCCACGCATTGCACCTGTGATAGTTCGTTCTACCAAACCATTGTGGCAACATTTCCCAGAGCCAGACCTACAAATTCAGCAAATTTCTTAGTTCGAGAAGATCCACTGTGAAGTGTGAAGTTACCGGATAATTCGATTAATACCGTCATTATTACTATAATTTTCTGCACACTGCTGCTGGAACACGTGTGCTTGAAGATCATTAATGCCTTTCGGTCATTAGAGAAGTAGCTGCCCAAGAACAGGTTATTTCCCGGTCTACTCAATCCTTTTCATGTCAATATCAAACATTAGCAATTTATCGTTGCTTACATTAAAACTAAAGTAATTGATGAAGACGTTACTTCAAATAGGAATAGGTCTTTATCGAGATGGGAAGTTGTACGACAAACTTCCCACAGTTTGTGTCAGGTTGATGTTTTCGTCTGATAGCACTGCGTCAGTATTTTGAATAAGATGTATCACAAGTAGTGTTCCTGTAGCTGTGGGAATCATGGGTACAATACTACTAATTATTCAAACTAATTATCAACCTGAGTTCATCCACAAACTGAGGTGTATTTATAATATTGGAGGTAGACTGTGTATCCTTGTCTTCCTTGAGTGGGCATTGGAAGGTGTTTACACACATGTATACAATAATATGAATACTTCGAGCGCTATAGTTAACGTTGCTAGCGTTGCTAACGTTTTTTTTTAATTCTTCTCGTTCTTCAGCATGCATATTGTGTTGTACACACAGTCTTAACAAAAGAATTGACCGCCGAGTCGTTCACGTAAGGTGGATAATACAGTCGTCCTCCCCCAAGTGTTTTATATCCGGCAATGTGCTCGATCTGGCAACATTGTAGACTGCGGCACTTCCCGGAGTCTTGACTGCAGTCTGAATACATCTCTCTTGTGAAGAAGCAATATCTAACATCTCTCGTATTTTGTTAACAGGAACAATAGATGTTGGGTAGGAATTCGTGTCCATTAAAAATGTTTACACTATGTAATTTACAGTTGATTTTGCTAGCTGATACTACCATTTTCGAAGTAGTCCACTTTTAAGTTACTGTTTATGACACAGCATAAAAGATTCAATTCTAGGTATTGTAAATAGCTTTTACAGGGCTGGTAACTCCGTTGAGCATGGAGGGATGCAGTCTCTTGTTCTGAGCACGATGGGAACATGTCCATTATCACAGTTTGCAAGGTTTGTTTGGTCCGTGTGTGAGCTCTGATTAAAGCGGACTGATAATTATCAGTGAATCGTCTACAGATAAGGGAGATAACGCATATAAAAGTCAGCATTCTAGCTCACGTAAGCTAATAATTACTTTTTCAATCTGATAAATGGGAATTAACTAACACGTTAAAAATCAGGGTTGGCTCGTGAGCATAATCGTATGATAGCACACTTTATGACACTTTTACGATCATATTAGTACATTGTTCTTTTAATGCAGAACAGAAAATAGCTGCCGAGGAGGATGGTGCTTCTGAATCATCTGACAGTAACGTCTGCAATGAAGCTAGGGCAGGGAACAAAGGAAAACAACGTTTACGACATCCCGAAAGAGGAGCGTTAGGCAAAGGTAGCGGAAATGAGGGAAGGAGTATGCCAGAAGGAAGAGCGTAGGACGTCCAGCTAAAAGCCACCCTGCCAACGACCCCACCCCCCTTCCCCTTCCCATTGAACATTGCAACCCCACAATCATCTTAAAGAAATAGAGGCGGAAAATATATTTGAAATCTTTTAGAAGTTTTGTGGTTGCAGCAAAATACGCATCTTCGGGATGTGTTCAGTCGGATCCGATTATGAGGTCTCAAAAAAGAGTCGATTCCTCAAATGGGAAAAGCGTTAGCTTGAAATTAAGGACTGGGTTGAGATATTTAATGGTGTGTAGCTTTTACATGTAATGAAATAATCTTATATTCAGAGTGTTGTACCGGCCGAATTAGCGACATTAAACTATCATTATCTCTCAAGAATTTATGGGAAGATCCTAGCTGTTGTTGTGGTGGTCTTCAGCCCAGAGACGGGTTTGATGCAGCTCTCTATGCTACTCTATCCTGTGCAAGCTTCTTCATCTCCCAGTACTTCCTGCAACCGACATCCTTCTGAATCTGTTTAGTGTATTCATCTCTTGGTCTCCCTCTACGATTTTTACCCTCCGCGCTGCCCTCTAATACTAAATTTGTGATCCCTTGATGCCTCAGATTATGCCCTACCAACCGATCCCTTCTTCTAGTCAAGTTGCGCCACAAATTTCTCTTCTAAAAATGCCTCTGAGCACTATGTGACTTAACTTCTGAGGTCATCAGTCCCCTAGAACTTAGAACTACTTAAATCTAACTAACCTAAGGACATCACACATATCCAAACCCGAGGCAGGTTTCAAACCTGCGCCCGTAGCGGTTGCGCGGTTCCAGACTGAAGCACCTAGAACCGCTCGGCCACCAGCGATCGGCAATTTCTCTTGTCTCCAATTCTATTCAGTACCTCCTCATTAGTTATGTGATCTACCCATCTAATCTTCAGCACTCTTCTGTAGCACCACATTTCGAAAGCGTCTATTCTCTTCTTATCGAAACTATTTATTGTCCACGTTTCACTTCCATACATTGCTATACTCCATACAAATACTTTCAGAAGCGACTTCCTGACACTTAAATCTGTACTCGATGTTAACAAATTTCCCTTCTTCAGAAACGCTTTCCTTGCCATTGCCAGTCTACATTTTATATCCTCTCTACTTCGGCCATCATCAGTTATTTTGCTCCCCAAAAAGCAAAACTCCTCTACTACTTTAAGTGTCTGATTTCCTAATCTAATTCCCGCAGCATCACCCGACTTAATTCGACTACATTCCATTATCCTAGTTTTGCTTTTGTTGATGTTCATCTTATATCCTCCTTTCAAGACACTGTCCATTCCGTTCAGCAGCCCTTCCAGGTCCTTTGCTATATCTGACAGAATTACAATGTCATCAGCGAACCTCAAAGTTTTTATTTCCTCTCCATGGATTTTAAGTCCTACACTGAATTTTTCTTTTGTTAGGTCAGAAATTAGTGGCATCAGAATATTATTATTTACCTAATGATGGCGATTTTGGGTTAGTGGAGAAAGCCAGTAGGAAATTATAGTACATTACACAAAAAGTGATTGGATGAATGTAGAAGAGAAAGTAAAACGCCCTGACATTAAAAAGTCAGTCTCATACTTATATACAGGAATCTTGGAGACTTAAGTAATAACAATAATAAAATTAAGAAAACATTGCTGGTTATGGGACCAATTGGAGGATTATGAGATGGTTGCTTTATGAAACAGAATCTCCTTTTACCTTGATGTTTAAACAGGCTCTGAACACTGGTGTGCAGTTTGACGAAGTTGACTTACGAAAGAAATCCGGCCGTCGCACGATATACTTTTGTGCCATCCAGCAGAGCCGTCTTGATACCAAACATCGACCAGTACCAAATGCGAAGGAAACTGACACAGAGGATTTACTGCTTGTGTTCCACCTGTGATTCGTCATTTCTTCGAGAAACTACCGTGCTGATTGCCACAATACTCTTCTGAGGTTTGCAATAGCAAGCAGACGAAAATGAATACATTTGTCTTTGAATTTGAATTGCATAACTTCCTTTTAGGAAATATTAGATACTTGCGGACACAATGAATGAAATTATATCTACAACAAATGTATTTGCAGTATTGTTTCCATAATAAAACCTGTAGACTAGAAAAAAGTCCACAAGTAGATCAAGTCCCAAACTTTACTTTTCAGTTCAAGGTAGTATGTAGTATAACCTAAATTTCCCTTATTCACTATGAGAAAACAGTGTAAAAATGTCTTCTATCATTCATACATTTCAAAATGGTGTAAAATGTATCCCGTAATTAATTATTCAGAAAAAACTTCCCAGATCTCTCTTATTGTGACTTGACTCCCTTGTGCGCTGAGTTCTCCATATATAGATCCTTTCTGTCAATATTATCTTAGGCTGATCTGACATCTATAGAGAGATGATTAACAGTCACAAATTCTGTTCTGTTTGTCGTATAGGTAAGATCTGATCAACAGTAGATCTTCCTTAACGAAATCCATTAAATGTAACGAAAACTAATTATATGCCTGTGTATAAGAAAGATTATCCTGATGAACCTGTAGGTTGTCTATTATTCGCTGAATATTAAATGAGGGAATAAGAGGCCTTTGGTTAATAACTGTCACCGTTAGCTATCAGTCACCAGCTAGTGTAACAGGCATTTCGTCACGTAGTAATGGAATAATTAAACAAAGATAGAGCAGCAGGGAAGTTAAGACGAATGAAAGGAGTAGATTCTCGTGACAAAGTCATGTGTTGTTGTTGTTGTTGTTGTGGTCTTCAGTCCGAAAACTGGTTCGTTGCAGCTATCCATGCTACAGTATACAGTGCTAGTCTTTTCGTCTCCAAGTAACTACTGCAACTGCATCCTTTTGAAACTGTTTATTTAATTTATCTCTTCGCGTCCCTCTACAATTTTTAACCCACACTTCTCCCCAATACGAAACTGGTGATCTCCTAATGTCTCAGAATGTGTCCTATCAACCTATAGCTTCATCTACTCAGGTTGTGCCACAAATTTCTTTCCTCGCCAATTCTGTTCAGTACTCGCTCATTAGTTATGTTATCTATCCATCTGGTCTTCAGCATTCTTCTGTAGCACCACATGTCGAAAGCTTCTATTCTAAACTCTTTGTCGTCCATGTTTCACTTCCACACATGGCTACACTTCAACTGACACTTAAATCTATACTGGATGTTAACATATTTCTCTTCTTCAGAAACGCTTTTCTTGCCATTGCATCCTCCGTACTTGGACTACCATCAGTTATTTTTCTTCCCAAATAACAAAACCTGTACTACTTTAAGTGTCTCGTTTCCTAATCTACTTCCCTCAGCATCATTTGATTTATTCGACTACATTCCACTATCCGTATTTTGCTTTTGTTGATGTTCATCTTATATCTTCCTGCCAAGACACTGTTCATTCCGTTCAGCTGCTCCTTCTTTACTGTCTCCGCCAAAAGAATAATGTCACCGACAACCTTAAAGTTTTTATTTATTCTCGCTGAAATTCAATTTTTTCTTTTGTTTTTTTATTACTTGCTCAAGATACAGATTGAATAACATTGGGAATAAGTTGCAACCCTATTTCACTCCCTTCTCAACCACTGCATCCCTTTCATGCCCTACGAGTCTTATCACTGCCGTCAGGTTTTAGTACAGCGTGTAAATAGCCCTTCACTCACTGTATTTCAGCCATGCTACACTCAAAATTACGAAGACAGTATTCCAGTGAACAATGTGAAAAGCGCTTTCTAAGTCCACAAATGCTATAAACATAGGTGTGCCTTTGCTTAACCTATCTTCTATGATACGTCGTAGGGTTATTATTGTCTATCGTGTTCCTACATTTCTCCGGTATCCAAAACAGTCTTCCTCGAAGTCGACTTCTACCGGTTTTCCCATTCTTGTTAGTAAATTTGGACAGTAGGGAGTTCGATGCTTGCTACTGTCCAGTACCCAATTTTTCTATTGCTCTTTTGTTCAGTTTGAGGAAAACAAACGAGGAACACGTTTTACAACTCACTATTTGGCAGCCTGCTTGAATTTGCCCACACAATGACTTGACTGGCTAATTTCTGTACTAATTAAACAGGAAACGGTACAACGTATAGAATATTTTCCCTAACAGTTATTTCGCAGCACAGTGCATCCTGCAACACTCTTACAAGCTTTTCAGACTATTTCGACCACCCTGTGTATTTTAATAACCGCCCGTCATCTATGACATTAGATAAACACCTCGGACAAAAAAAGTCACCCACACGAAACCTCAAGGGGAAACCCACTAGCCTTGATTATGGTGTCATTTTCGCAAGGAAGAGAGTCCACTTATTTCTTCACAAGTGTCGTATCCGTCTGAAGCTACTCACTGTCGATTTGATCGCGTGGACTCTACAGCAACCAGATTGCGAGGTTGTTGATTGGTGCGCTTTGCTCACTGTTCCAGTTTAACTCAGGTATTGTCTTTGGGAATAAGATCGGAAAATTTAACAGAACAGTTGAGGTAGGATATCGTATGACAGTGCTCCTCAAACCAGAAGCATATACGTGTCGGTCTGTAACATGGCTGATCTCGTCTTGGAAGAAGAGAGTGTCCGCAGCATATTTAGCATGAAGATATAGAAGGAAGGTTGGGCCAGGTCACCGAGAATGCTGTGGGTCCAAGTCGTGGTACGACAAATACCCCAAAATATCACAGTGTTACATCAGGTTTGAAAACTGGTTCAAATGGCTCTAAGCACTATGGGACTAACATCTGAGGTCATCAGTCCCCTATACTTAGAACTACTTGAACTTAACTAAATTAAGGACAGCACACACATCCATGCCCGAGGCAGGATTCGGACCTGCGACCGTAGCAGCAGCGCGGTTCCGGAGTGAAACGCATAGAATTGCTCGGCCACAGCGACCGGCTCACCAGGTTTGAACTGCACGCTCTACACACTGTGAGTTAAATACCTCACTCCGCCGTCGATGCATTCGACGGTTTGCAAAATTTGAAAAGAGCCAAAATCGTGAGTCACAGGAGACCACTACACACTATGCGCTGTGACCAATGGCCCTCTGTGAGGTGCTCAACACCAAATGTCCACTGCATGGAAAAAGACACGATAAATAAAAGAATGTAACTCATAATAAAGAATTAGAAGAAGTTGACGAGGGAATGCTGAAAACTAATCTCATAGCTCTCAATGCTTATTGAAACAAAACAAACGTTATTACCATTATACGTATTTATTCTTCAAGTTTATGAGGTTACTTTTCAACATAGTCACCCTGTAAACAAACATATTCTCCCAAAGAGAGATCAGTTTGTTGATACCGCCACTGTAGAATGTTTGACTTTGTTGACGGAGCTACTACGTCACCTCTGCTTGCACCGCTTCGATACTATCAAAGTAAAATGTAAATGTCGTGTGATTAGGGCCTTCCGTAGGGTAGACCGTTCCCCGGGTGCTGAAGTCCTCGAAGCTGTTCTTGAAGTTTTGGAAACAAATGATAATCGGATGGGGCCAACTATGGACTGTAAGCTGGATGACTGATGACAGTGAATCCCAGGCGTTGGTTTGTTGCAGATATCGCAGCGCTCGTATGTGGCCTGGTATTGTCACGCTGAAGGAGAAAGTGCTTCATATGTAGACGAACTCTTAGAATTCGTACCTCGATTACAGCGCGATGTTTCTCAATCGCCGACATAGTTACTTTACACAACTCAATTTTACACGATACAATTCAGAGCCGTACAGAAGCGGTGGAGTGCAAATATGTAGAAATGAAGAATAGAGATGTATTTGCAGTGTTAATAACGTTTGTTTTATTTAAAAAGCCTTAACAGTTTTCACATAAAAGTAGGGAGGTATTTCTTTCAAGCACACCTTCTTACACAGGATGTGAGTTTTTTGTGAATATGGTACAGATATAGAGAAGGAACTAGCAGAATTGTCCACTTGTAGAACATTAAATAGGTAAATCAAAAGCAAAACACGACGAGAGACACGAGTGGAATTTTATAGGATCATCACTGCTCTTACACAGCTTCTAAAAGTGAGTCATGGGTCTCATATAAACAACGAGAGAGCAGAATTAGTGTAGTAGAGATGAGATTTCTCAAAGCTGTAAAATGAGGTAGAATAATGACATTAGGAATGAATTTAACGTATTTATGATATCAAATCTAATCAATGACAACAAAATAAAATGGAATGAAACGCGAAGGTTAACTCTGAAAATCATAGGATATAGATCTGAAGGTACAGGAAGTCACAGAAGATGGGTTACATCTTCTATAGCTGTTACACCACCTTTTCCACGCTGTACAGAAAACTTTATGTTCCTCAGGAGCCTACTCACGTCAGTAATTATGGAAATACATTCAGTTACCTACTCTTGGGGTCAGTTCCCTTAAATGTGTCTCTCTGTGTCTCAAAATGTTTGAGCCTCTTTGGTGACGCTGTTGACGAATCCATTTAACCATCCTGTCTCACTCTTGAGGTACTCGTCGTACTTACGCTCTCTATTTCGGGAAGGAATAAATCGACTGCCGAAAGACATTTTCCGGTACCAAAATACACTTCTAGAGGCGAAGCAACTTCCGACAAAGCCTATGCATCAACTCGAACTTCGAAAATGTTTGCAAGGAAAATAACGCTCGAAAAAAAAAAAAAAATTCTCAGGGACACTGAAATTACCGCACAAAAAGCGTGAAGGCCACGGTGGTCTCGCGGTTCGAGGCGCTCAGTCCGGAACCGCGGGACTGATACTGTCGCAGGTTCGAATCCTGCCTCGGGCATGAATGTGTGTGATGTCCTTAGGTTAATTAGGTTTAAGTAGTTCTAAGTTCTAGGGGACTGATAACCACAGATGTTAAGTCCCATAGTGCTCAGAGCAATTTGAACCATTTTTAAACAAAAAGAGTAGATCGGAACGAAATGAAAGGTATTATACATAATAACGCAGACGAGACGTTCACTTGTTCCCAAAATCTAGGCGCTTCAGTCCGGAACCGCACTGCTGCTGTGGTCGCAGGTTCGAATCCTGTCGTGGATGTGTGTGATGTCCTTAGGTTAGTAAGGTTTAAGTAGTTCTAAGTCTAGTGGACTGATGACCTGAGATGTTAAGTCCCATAGTGCTTGGGGCCATTTGAACCAAAATCTAGACAAATAAACAAATACAGTCAGTACAGGCAGACATAGAGCAACATAATAACGAATTGGGTCACCTTTCCCTGCAGTACAGGTCGTGACACGTCTAAACATTCATGGTGGTGTCTGTTTGTTCTATATCGTGTCTCCTTACCACTTACGCGCAACGACGCTCTGAGCATGTTTTTTAGGGAACTAGTTTGAACCTGGGACCTGTTGCTGGTAAGGAGACGCCAGACCACACATGACATGTAGAATTCAGAAGAGTTCAGTGAGACTAGCGATGATATAATCGAATGCTTAATGATCTCAGCGTCAGCACCACTGCACTCCCTGTAAAAGAATCATAATTCTTACTAAATATAGTGGAAAGGGTTCAAGGCTTTCCTATTTTTAGTTAGCTGGTAAAATAACGTCGACAAAGCAGTTAAGTTTACCATTGGAAATTTATTCTAATTACAAAACATCGTTTATAAATTGCACTATTGATAAAAGGAAATGTTTTAATACAGAATGGTAAAAACCAACTGCGTTCAACAAAAATGTGAACGAATATTCCCTGAATGGGTTTCCAAGTTCTACAATCGATCGAAGGATGACCTATGCCATATCACATCTATAATCTAGGTTTAAATTAAGTTTCACAAAAGAGTAAACTATCAAAATGGTCTACAGTGACCCTCAATTATCTTTAATTACTTATTTAACTTGTCGTAAATTACAGTGGCTGATGTGGCTTCTCAATAACTACATAACAGAAAAATTATTGCGTTTCAGATCTTTTCTTCAAGTGGAAAATGTGAACACCATGAGTTTTTATTAACGATCGACACTAGTATTACGCAAAAACGGGGTGTAACAGATGAGACTTCTGCAGTTCTGAGTGAAGCCTTATGCGCTCAAAAATGCGGCATCGCGTGCGTTCATTACCTTGTCGGTGTTAAGGCAGCGTCAGGGCGATCTTTTCTTCAAGTGGAAAATGTGAACACCATGAGTTTTTATTAACGATCGACACTAGTATTACGCAAAAACGGGGTGTAACAGATGAGACTTCCGCAGTTCTGAGTGAAGCCTTATGCGCTCAAAAATGCGGCATCGCGTGCGTTCATTACCTTGTCGGTGTTAAGGCAGCGTCAGGGCGACAGCGGCCGGCGCACCAGCCGTCCAGCTCGCCGTCTCGGAACCAACTCTCTCCTACCTTCTCCTTACTACAATTTACCGAAGTTAGTTTAAAAAAAACTATCTGGCTGAGTTTTAATCTGACCAATCAGGGTCTCAATGTTAACCTTATGCTCCGCCTACAAAAATTCTGTCTATCCAATGAGAAACGTTATACTTTTCGTGGTGGGGCAATGTTTTTAAAGATTGCAACGTAACAGAGACGCTAAAAAGTCTCACGCTAAAACCTGCAGATGGTGTGGTCCTTTTAGCGTTAACGTGAGATCTATACTGTTCTTCTGGAGGGCTCTATCTTTTTAACATGGGCTGGAGGATTGTCCTAATGTAACAGACACGCGAAAAAGTCTCACGCTAAAACTTGCGGGTGGTAGTGGCCCTTTTTGTGTTATCGTAAGATCTATACTGCTTTTCTGGAGGGCTCTAGCTTTTAACATGGGCTGGGGGTGATCCTTGACGTACCTGAGACGCGAAAAAGCCTCACGCTAAAACGTGCGGGTAGTATAGTCGTACAGGTAGGCTCGCAGCGTGGGTGCCCAGCCCCTCCCTTATCTAGCTTAACACGGTTCTGCTCTCGGCTTCTGTCCTCGTTTCTCCCCTCGGAACTGCGTCTGCCTCACGGTGGGAAGGTACGACATGCATTCAGGCATATTTGTGTTAGTCTGTGGTATTCCATTTGCTCACTCGTTACTTTGGTTAATTTAATATCACGATTTATTCGGAGCTATGTGACATACTACTGGATTTGCTTATCATGTCAGGGTTTTCATGTAAGGTGTTGGATTTGCCTGACACCTTACACTAAGTCTAGTGGACTGATGACCTGAGATGTTAAGTCCCATAGTGCTTGTGGCCATGTGAACCAAAATCTAGACAAATAAACAAATAAAGTGACCACAGGCAGACATAGAGCAACATAATAACGAATTGGGTCACCTTTCCCTGCAGTACAGGTCGTGACACGGTGCGACGTCGAGTTTATTAGACGTCTCACGTTCTTCCGAGGCAGACTGGCCCATAAATCTCGAGCAGCCACCTCCAGATCATGCACAGCGTGACATGGTGGCATCTGGTTTTTCAGCTGATCTCACACATGCCCTATAACGGATAAGTCCGGCGAGCAGTCTGACCTTGGGAGAGTCGGAACCTGACGTAGAATATTTTAATAACTCGTGCTGTATACGAACGAACATTATCTTGCTAGAGAAGTGTCTCTGGTAGGCCAAATAGGAAAGCTCCTATATCGTTGGTTCCACGTACCACAATACGTGGCTATCGTAGGATATGGTCCCCCGGTCCATTACGCTGGCTTTGCTGGCGGTGTGTCGTACGACAGTGTGGATGGATCTGTACCGTTCACAAGGCTGCCTCTACACCCGTACGCAATTATTATACGTCACCAAAACTAATCGCTAGTCATCATTGAACGCTGTGACAATCTGTGTCACTCCACGTCGATCTACCTTGGCACCACTGCAGAATGAGTAGCCGATGTCTCGGTGTTAACGGCAGTACACGGCAATTGAGATTGGATTGTAAATTTGCATCCGCAAGGCATTTGAAAATGGTTTGTGGAACAACTGGAACCTGTACATCTGCTTGTAGCGTGGAACAACTCACGTAGGCTCCCTGGTCGCCTGTGGCACGATTTTCCGATCCTCTCCCCCCGTCGTCATCCTGGTTGCTCCACACCCGCGGGCGCCACCTCGCTTCCATTGCTCTCAACATCGTCGCACTGAACACTCTGGAGGACCGACCTCGTGAGCCACACGGCGTCTCGAGCGGCCTGTGGTTTTCATGCCGACGATTAGAGCCGTCTGAAACTGGCTTAGCTGTGAGAAATGTTGTCTAACACGTGTTCCTGGCACTCTAAGGCTTCCGAGGTCCTCCTCGAGTCGGAATGTGATCGTAAAGGGTATGACTCTCCACCAACCGCCGTTTAGCTAGTGTTCACTGCCTGATTGGAGTGCCACTGCAGGGTCTGTGAACTTGCGCACTGGAACCAAACTTTGGCCATTTACACATCGGATCTCACTGCACTTGTAACACCATAGCTCAAATACTCTACTGATTTACACTCCTGGAAATGGAAAAAAGAACACATTGACACCGGTGTGTCAGCCCACCATACTTGCTCCGGACACTGCGAGAGGGCTGTACAAGCAAAGATCACACGCACGGCACAGCGGACACACCAGAAACCGTGGTGTTGGCCGTCGAATGGCGCTAGCTGCGCAGCATTTGTGCACCGCCGCCGTCAGTGTCAGCCAGTTTGCCGTGGCATACGGAGCTCCATCGCAGTCTTTAACACTGGTAGCATGCCGCGACAGCGTGGACGTGAACCGTATGTGCAGTTGACGGGCTTTGAGCGAGGGCGTATAGTGGGCATGCGGGAGGCCGGGTGGACGTACCGCCGAATTGCTCAACACGTGAGGCGTGAGGTCTCCACAGTACATCGATGTTGTCGCCAGTGGTCGGCGGAAGGTGCACGTGCCCGTCGACCTGGGACCGGACCGCAGCGACGCACGGATGCACGCCAAGACCGTAGGATCCTACGTAGTGCCGTAGGGGACCGCGCCGCCACTTCCCAGCAAATTAGGGACACTGTTGCTCCTGGGGTATCGGCGAGGACCATTCGCAACCGTCTCCATGAAGCTGGGCTACGGTCTCGCACACCGTTAGGCCGTCTTCCGCTCACGCCCCAACATCGTGCAGCCCACCTCCAGTGGTGTCGCGACAGGCGTGAATGGAGAGACGAATGGAGACGTGTCGTCTTCAGCGATGAGAGTCGCTTCTGCCTTGTTGCCAATGATGGTCGTATGCGTGTTTGGCGCCGTGCAGGTGAGCGCCACAATCAGGACTGCATACGACCGAGGCACACAGGGCCAACACCCGGCATCATGGTGTGGGGAGCGATCTCCTACACTGGCCGTACACCTCTGGTGATCGTCGACGGGACACTGAATAGTGCACGGTACATCCAAACCGTCATCGAACCCATCGTTCTACCATTCCTAGACCGACAAGGGAACTGGCTGTTCCAACAGGACAATGCACGTCCGCATGTATCCCGTGCCACCCAACGTGCTCTAGAAGGTGTAAGTCAACTACCCTGGCCATCAAGATCTCCGGATCTGTCCGCCATTGAGCATGTTTGGGACTGGATGAAGCGTCGTCTCACGTGGTCTGCACGTCCTGCACGAACGCTGGTCCAACTGAGGCGCCAGGTGGAAATGGCATGGCAAGCCGTTCCACAGGACTACATCCAGCATCTCTACGATCGTCTCCATGGGAGAATAGCAGCCTGCATTGCTGCGAAAGGTGGATATACACTGTACTAGTGCCGACATTGTGCATGCTCTGTTGCCTGTGTCTATGTGCCTGTGGTTCTGTCAGTGTGATCATGTGATGTATCTGACCCCAGGAATGTGTCAATAAAGTTTCCCCTTCCTGGGACAATGAATTCACGGTGTTCTCATTTCAATTTCCAGGAATGTATAAAAGTACAGAAAAATAGATGGAATTGGCGTGTCTGCACGCAGCGAGATAATAAAACTGGTTTTCAAACAACTTCCCAATTTCCAATTCCGTTCTTTTAATTCTGTCTAGTAAACTTTAAGCATTAATATCAGATTAAATACAAAAACTGATCCCTCTGAAGCGGATTCACCAGCAAGTGATCTTGGAACCACCCAGAAAAGAATAAAATTGAACCGAAAAAAAGAGGTTACATAGGAATGTGATTTCCACTTTCTGTATATGCTTTCTGTGCTCCATGAATCCATGGTCGATTGACTGGAGTGTCATGTTGGTCTCTGAAGACGGAACTAACAGTCTGAAATCGATAACGAGTTTTAGACGTAAACAGGAAAACTAAAAGCAACTAACTCGAACACATGTTGTGTCTGTACATGAATGATTCGACACAATATCTTACAGGTGGGTACCAGCTGTCTGCATCCAGCAGGCAACTGCTACCCAGAGAAAAGCCCAACTTTAGCCCACTCTCCCGGCCACCTCAGCCTATCAGCGTTCCCCATTTTTCGCTGCTTAGTCTGTTTATTCGCCTATTGGGATTAACATTACTTTACAGTGAAATAAAAACTACGTATTTCAATTGTCATTTCTGATGGCTCTAGATCTTCCACTATAATCGAGTCCATCAACATGAGGTGGCAAATATAAGGTAGCCAAGGGGATGGAAACGTGGGTTCTACTATGCCAAGACTGCTTGGTAGCTACAACAGGAAAACACAATTAATTAGCAGGAGTACAAAATAAGAAAGTATTTATTACTTAACTTTGCTGATGATCAGTTGGTTGACAATTATAGAAGACGCGACCAGACTAAGCGCCAGTAGAATGGCATAATTTACTAGTCAAAAATCTTGCAGTGACGAATTAATCTCTCGTAATCCTGAATGTCGAATCCGGTGAAATTGAAGACTAACTTGGAACGGAGCTACAAAGACTTAATGGCAGCATCGGCGCTGGCTGACCACTGAGCGCGGCTACGAACTGTACACTGGCACAACTGTACTACTCTCCTGCTGCACGTGAAACGGCCTAGAGGAGCCTCGTGGAGAGCATAAGTAGTGCCACTTGGTGTGTAATCTTTGGCCTGCACAGACGTTCTTCTGTTCCGTTTATCGAGTTAATCGCATCCGGCGGATCGATCTCTCAGGCGGCGGTGTGGTCGTATGACTGATGACATCACAGTTTCAATGATAGAGTTCAAAACATGAAAATCACAGAGTCCAGAGCCGCATTGCTTGCAAGAATAATGCGATTCTATTTTCCTTATCAGACTGTCGATCAACGTTGTTTCATGAGAAGCAACCAACGCAAAAAATCTCTTTACACTTTTTATTACGTTGGCGTAACTCCACTTAGTAGCCGAAAACAGAAACAAGCGTCCGTCTACCAGCGCTAGGCAGGCCTTACGCGCCTGTTGCTCACTACAGTCCTCTTTGAATCACCCCATGACTCATTTCACTATATTCATTCCTCCTTCTTCTTCTTCGCCTCCTCCCAATTCACCCGCCTTTCTATCCTGTTTTGCACAGGATCTCTGAGGTGGCGCCGGAACCGTATTTGGGTGGACAGTGGTTCAAATCCAGTTCAGCCATCCACATTTAGGCTTTCTTTGAGCTTGTAGTACATCTTTATTGACCTCGTTGCTGATGGAACTTAAAAGCGTAATAAACAATACTCTTCCTTCCTTTGCCCAATTTATCTTTTATTCCTTCGCTGTCCCATATATGCGAACAGGTATCGCACAGCTGCAGTATACCAGTTACCCCATTGTCTGTGTGGCAAAAGGTGAGTTCTTGGATCGAATAAGCATGTGATTTGAAAATAACAGAGAACGGTAATGAGACCCATATTGTCTGTTGCTTTTTACTTTTCGTTGTGACCAGACTGGAGTCCCTTGAGAAAGTTCGCAGCTTAAAGACATCATTTCAGCCTTGCTCTACGTAACACACAAAGACCGCAGTCGCAGCAGCAAGGAAGGTTAGAGTTGAATGTATCGACGAATACGAGGTCATTAGGGAAGACGCTGAACAAGCGAGAGAGGGGCAAGGGATATCGCAGTCACTTCCTCAAAGGGACCGCACCGCCATTGGCCTTAAGCCATTTAGACAAAAACTTCAAAAGGAACTCTGGTACCTCCTTTTATAGTAAACTCGAATGCAGTGTCAGACACACCCATTCGTTATATCAGTTCTGAATATGCCTCATACTTCGACTTCACAATTTCGAGAACAATCCGGAAAACAGGAAGTAAAACAGTACCATTTCACAAATGGTCAGATATCTGGCATCAGCTACACGATGAAATCCTTCAATATCTGCTAGACAAATGTCTACAGAACATGACACAGCTGTCCTTAATGACACAGACCGCAATATAGCGTGAACCTTTATACACAAGGTGTAAATTGGTGACTCTCTTTGTGTTGCATACACTTCTGATTTGAAGAGTTTCAATTGAAGTGCAGTGTCTGACACAAAACGCGAACAACCAGAAGTGGGGGAAGTAAACTAAATTAAATCTCACGAATTGACATGTAATTTGATATTATTTCACTAATAAAAAGCTCGAGTCAGACTAACAAAGTACAGTCAGTTCCAGAAGAAAGTGTTCTACTTAATGTTAAATGTAGCGTTCGCACTGACATCTCTGGTAGTGGTCTCGAATCTGTACTCAATGCGCTTTTGCCCAGTGTATAGATAAACAGTGTGGGAGTTGAATGTTTTGTTTTCTCGTTCACGGTTTTGGCTATTTGCACTTATTTACAGCCAATTTAAAAGCTGAAAAAATGTGAAATACGCTATTGGCCATTAAAATTGCTACACCACGAAGATGATATGCTACAGACGCGAAATTTAACCAACAGGAAGAAGATGTTGTGATATGCAAATGATTAGCTTTTCAGAGTATTCACACAAGGTTGGCGCCGGTGGCTACACCTACAACGTACTGACATGGGGAAAGTTTCCAACCGATTTCTCATACACAAACAGCAGTTGACCAGTGTTGCCTGGTAAAACGTTGTTGTGATGCCTCGTGTAAGGAGGAGAAATGCGTACCATCGATGGTACGAAGGTCGGATTGTAGCCTATCGCGATTACGGTTTTTCGTTTCGCGACATTGCTGGTCGCGTTGGTCGAGATCCAATGACTGTTAGCAGAATATGGAATCTGTGGGTTCAGGACGGTAATACGGAACGCCGTGCTGGATCCCAACGGCCTCGTATCACTAGCAGTCGAGATGACAGGCATCTTACCCGCACGGCTGTAACGGATCGTGCAGCCACGTCTTGATCCCTGAGTCAACAGATTGGAATGTTTGCAAGATAACAACCATCTGCACGAACAGTTCGACGACGTTTGCTGCAGTAAAGACTATCTGATCGGAGACCATGGCTGCGGTTACCCTTGAAACTGCATCACAGACAGGAGCGCCAGCAATGGTTTACTCAACGACGAACCTGGGTGCAGGAATGGCAAAACTTCATTTTTTCGGTTGGATCCAGGTTCTGTTTACAGCATCATGATGGTCGCATCCGTGTTTGGTGACATCGCGGTGAACGCACATTGGAAGCGTGTATTCGTCATCGCCATACTGGCGTATCACCAGGCGTTATGGTATGGGGTGCCATTGGTTACACGTCTCGCTCACCTATTGTTGGCATTGACGGCACTTTTAACAGTGGACGTTACATGGCAGATGTGTTAAGACCCGTGGTTCTATCGTTCATTCGATCCCTACGAAACCCTACATTTCAGCAGGATAATGCACGACCGCATGTTGCAGGTCCTGTACGGGCCTTTCTGGATACGGAAGATGTTCGACTGCAGCCCCAGCCAAGACATTCTCCAGATCTATCACCAATTTAAAACGTCTGGTCAATGGTGGCCGAACAACTGGCTCGTCACCATACGCCAGTCACTACTCTTGATGAACTGTGGTATCGTGTTGAAGCTGCATGGGCAGCTGTACCTGTAAACGCCATTCAAGCTCTGTTTGACTCAATGCCCAGGCGTATCAATGCCGTTATTAGGGCCAGAGGTAGTTGTTCTGGGTACTGCTTTCTCAGGATCTATGCACCAAAATTGCGTGAAAATGTAATGACATGACAGTTCTAGTATAATATACTTGTCCAATGAATACCCGTTAATCGTCTGCATTTCTTCTTGGTGTAGCAATTTTAATGGCCAGTAGTGTACTTATCAAAAATGACATCTGAAGTCCGTTAAGAAGGAATTTGGTTCGAACGAGGCAAACTGCGCCCTCCACTCTGTACAGAGTGGAAACAAGACAATGGGGTGTGCACGATGGAGTGGACTGCAGTGTCTCCGGATGCAAATCCGATCGGAAATGTTGGGTTGTATATTAAGATGAAGCTTAAAAGAAAGACAATATATACTTTGAAGCAGATGTCATATAAAATCAGGACGCTATGGACATCGTTATCAAGAGAGTATGCAGAAAATCTCCTGAAAAGCATGCCAAAAAGGAGCCAAGGTATAAACGATAATGGCGGCGATTGGATTAACTATTAGGTAATTGTGCAATTAGTTGTGACATGTATTTCCATCTAAACATATACAGGGTGTTTCAAAAAAGACCGGTATATTTGAAACGGCAATAAAGCTATAGAAATACACCGTTTTTTGCAATATGCTTGGGACAACAGTACATTTTCAGGGAGACAAACTTTCGAAATTACAGTAGTTACAGTTGTCAACAACAGATGGCGCTGCGGTCTGGGAAACTCTATAGTACGATATTTTCCACATATCCACCATGCGTAGCAATAATATGGCGTAGTCTCTGAATGAAATTACCCGAAACCTTTGGCAGCGTGTCTGGTGGAATGGCTTCACATGCAGATGAGATGTACGGCTTCAGCTGTTCAATTGTTTCTGGATTCTGGCGGTACACCTGGTCTTTCAAGTGTCCCCACAGAAAGAAGTCACAGGGGTTCATGTCTGGCGAATAGGTAGGCCAATCCACGCCGCCTCCTGTATGTTTCGGATAGCCCAAAGCAATCACACGATCATCGAAATATTCATGCAGGAAATTAAAGACGTCGGCCGTGCGATGTGGCCGGGCACCATCTTGCATAAACCACGAGGTGTTCGCAGTGTCGTCTAAGACAGTTTGTACCGCCACAAATTCACGAAGAATGTCCAGATAGCGTGATGCAGTAATCGTTTCGGATCTGAAAAATGGGCCAATGATTCCTTTGGAAGAAATGACGGCCCAGACCAGTACTTTTTGAGGATGCAGGGACAATGGGACTGCAACATGAGGCTTTTCGGTTCCCCATATGCGCCAGTTCTGTTTATTGACGAAGCCGTCCAGGTAACAATAAGCTTCGTCAGTAAACCAAATGCTGTCCATATGCATATCGCCGTCATCAATCCTGTGCACTATATCGTTAGCGAATGTCTCTCGTGCAGCAATGGTAGTGGCGCTGAGGGGTTGCCGCGTTTGAATTTTGTATGGATAGAGGTGTAAACTCTGGCGCATGAGACGATGCGTGGACGTTGGCGTCATTTGGACCGCAGCTGCAACACGGCGAACGGAAACCCGAGGCCGCTGTTGGATCACCTGCTGCACTAGCTGCGCGTTGCCCTCTGTGGTTGCCGTACGCGGTCGCCCTACCTTTCCAGCGCGTTCATCCGTCACGTTCCCAGACCATTGAAATTTTTCAAACAGATCCTTTATTGTATCGCTTTTCGGTCCTTTGGTTACATTAAACCTCCGTTGAAATCTTTGTCTTGTTGCAACAACAGTTCTAGGCGGTGGAATTCCAACACCAGATAAATCCTCTGTTCTAAGGAATAAACCATGTTGTCCACAGCACACTTGCACGTTGTGAACAGCACACGCTTACAGCAGAAAGACGACGTACAGAATGGCGCACCCACAGACTGCGTTGTCTTCTATATCTTCCACATCACTTTCAGTGCCATGTGTTGTTGAAAATTGTAACTACTGTAATTTCGAAAGTTTGTCCGCCTGAAAATGTACTTTTGTCCCAAACATATTGCAATAAACGGTGTATTTCTATCGTTGCTCGTTTAGTTTTTATTGCCGTTTCAAATATACCGGTCATTTTTAAAACACCCTGTATTTACAATAGTGTCTATTATTTCATACGTATAACAGCATACATTTCCATGTGGTACTGACTGTACTTGGCAGCGTGAGACAACAGTATAGCGTTGTATTCTCCATCTCTCTGGTTTGCGTGCATGTAATAATTCTCTTAGAAAGGGTGTCACAAAAGAGATATGGTAGGGCTGTTGACAAAATATCTATTTATCGATATTTTTTCTAAATAATATCGTAAAGTATCAGTGTTTCGTCTTGCCACGATGTATCGATACCGGAATGGCTATATCGAGCGCCAATATTTTTATTTTATATTTAATTTTTCCACAATTTCCGGCAAGTATTTGAAGTTGTTTTTTTTAAATTTTAGTAAAACATAATATTACTTCCACTGTGTGAAGGAGTCTCACTACTTTTTGATCTCCCTTCGAGTCCAGTATTTCTCTTTGACTGTGTGAAACAAATGTAGATGGCACTAAGGACAAGTCCGATTGCTTTGGGCGGGGGGGAGGGGCGGGGGGGGGGGGGGCTGGCTGTGTGGCTGGAATAACGTGGTTTCATAGCAACTAGTGTGATATTTCTTCACATCGACATTTTTCAAAAACACTTGCTGAAAAAGATGACCGTAATCTAAACGACAAGATTGGGTTTTTGCAGTGAACGAAGACGTGTGAGCGGATATGCTCACGTAATCGGCGCTGGGTGCTACTAACAAATACTGCAGTGTTTAACTTCACCACACAAGTTGGACACTACAACGGCTACGTAGCTGGCGGTTGCAGTAATGGAAAAAAGAAAAAAAAAAGAGGCAAGTCAGCAGGAAGTATCCGGACAAATTCGACATGTGACGAAACCCATTGGATACCTGTTACTGTGCCACTTCCGCGAAGCTACCATTGTCAGCAAAGTGGTTATCGCCTCGCTCCAAGGGGATCAGCAGGCAGTTAGCTTGTCGATCTACAGAATGTCTAGTAATAAATCAATACTTAAATATACAGATACAAACCCTGCAGTATATTTACAATGTGTAGTCGATATTTTTATAGGCCGGTACGTCGATATATGTTCGTCGATATGTCCATACTTTTCGCGATGAATCGACGGCCAATAATAATACTGTGGGCTTCTGCCCACTTGTGTAATATAAGGTGTCTAGGACGCTGTTTTCTTGGACAGCTAAACAACATACAAGCAAATTATATTAATGGAGTTTATCACAGTAATTGAATTGACAATATTTGCGTTTGTACAAGGTGGGTCGCACTCTATTGGCGACAAGCAAATGATCAATGTCCTTCCATAGATACAATTTCCATGCAAGCTAATCACACAAGCTCGTAAGTCACGGCTCTTCTAGAGCGTCTCTTCTAGTCCGTCTTCTAGTGCGTCGAGGCTAGGAGGCGCGTCGATTTTATTGTCTTCGTGTAGATGCCGCGCCTATCGTAGTGACGTGCTAGTCAGCGTGCTATTGGTTGACGTTGTCTCACAGCCCTCTCTGCTGTATTATTCTTGATCTTCGTGCCGGCGCCTGTCGTTAAGCCGGAAATATATTTTTAAAGTATCAGCGTATTTCCAATATTATTAACAATATAAACAATCTTATTATATCCTATCCTGAGAAAAAATGACCCATATCTTTTATAACTGGTCCCTTGATATCCTGGATGCTGGCACTGGGACGCAGTCGACTCCGACATATATTCTAAAAGGGGCCGTTCATGCGGTCTTGCTGGACATACGAGTATCTCACCATCATCCAGGTAATTACCCGAGACGAGTACCATTCGTGACTATAGTTGTGCTGTCGAGAAATGGCATCACGATGCTGTCGCATGACCGGTAACTCATCAGGACTGACGTTGTCTCTGACAGACCATTGCGCTGTGAGAGTTTCCTTAGTCATTACGAGTCATGACCTCAAGTCGTACCTGATAGATCTCCCCACCACGATCTCGGGAGTAACGCCGTTGTGCCTCTGCAAAACATTGCAAGGTTGGGACCTCACACAGGTCGCCACCATACTCACAGACGATGGTCATCCACGTCAGTGTAGAGTTATTCACCTGACTGCGACGTAACTAAGCAGCGGCCCGTGCTTTGGCGCCACTTCAAACGCAGCCGTTTCTGTCCTGCTGTTAACGGCGGCGTGCTCGTGGCTGGGCAGTTGAATATGTACGGCTGCTACTGGTCCCCGACTAATGATGATGGATGGCCCACAACGTAGCAGCGAGTCCATCCACACCTACATTCGCCGCGCGGGTTAGCCGAGCGGTCCAAGGCGCTGCAGTCTTCGACTGTGCGGCCTATCCCGGCGGAGGTTCGAGTTCTCCCTCGGGAATGGGTGTATGTGATTATCCTTAGAAAAATTTAGGTTAAGTAGTGTGTAAGCTTAGGGACTGATGACATTAGCAGTTAAGTCTCATAAGATTTCACACACATTTAAACACACCTACATTCCAAACTTACTCTGCTAATCACACTTAAGTGCCTGGCAGACGTTTCATCGAACCACCTTTACGTCAGTTCTCTATTATTACACTCTTGAACAGCTCCCTGAAAAATCGAACACCTATACCTTTCGTGCTAGCTCTGATTTCCTTTATTTTATTATGATAATCATTCCTTCCTATATATGTCGGAGTCATCAAAATATTTTCACATTCGGAAGAAAAAGTTTGTGACTGAAATTTCGTGAGAACATCCCACGGCAAGGAAAAACGCCGTGTAAAATATTTCTACTCCAAATCCTGTATCATCCCCGTGACTCTCTCTCCCATGTTTCTCGATAATAAACATATCAAAAAAGGTTTTGCATCACCCCATTTCCCAGAACTCTAGAAGATAGCCTTTGGCTGTGGATACTGTATCACAGAAACAGTCCCTTTGACTGTTTGTATGTCACTAAACCTGCCCAAAGACGTAAACAACCATGCATGAGCAGCGCTTATTAGACGGAGGGGATGCGACAACTGATCAGTTTCAGGAGATAAACGGCTCGTATTATCTGTAGTTTAACCATGCCCAGACGGTCAATACGATCGCGTCCGTATTGTTACTTTGTGCCAGGATGGGCTCTCAACAAGGGAACTGTCCACGCGTCTCGGAGTGAACCAAAGCGATGTTGTTCGGACATGTAGGAAATACAGAGAGACAGGAACTGTAGGTGACATGCCTTGCTCAGGCCGCCCAAGGGCTACTACTGCAGTGGATGACCACTGCCTGCAGATTATGGCTCGCAGGAACGCTGACAGTAACGTCACTACGAGTAATTATGCTTTTCGTGCACCCACAGTACGTCGTGTTACGACTCAAACTGTGCGCAATAGGCTGCATGATCCGCAACTCCACTCTCGACGTTCATGGATACCACGACACCATGCAGCGCGGTAGAGATGGGCACAGCAACATGCCGAATGGACTGCTCAGGATTTGCCTCACATTCTCTTCACCTATTAGTGCCGCGTACTAGTCAATCGTCGGAGACGTGTTTGGAGGCATCCCGATCAGGTTGAAAGCCTTAGAGACACTGTCCAGCGAGTGCAGCAAGGTGGAGGTTAACTGCTGTTTTCGGGTGCATTATGTGGGGCCGAAGTAATCCGCTGGTGGTCATCGACGGCGCCGTAACGGCTGTACGATACGTGAATACCATCCTCCGACCAATAGTGCAACCATATCGGCACCATACTGGCGAGGCATCAGTCTTCATGGACAAAACTTCGCACCCCCATCGTGCACATCCTTGTGAATGACTTCCTTCAGGATAACGACATCGCTCGACTAGAGTGGCCAGCACGTTCTCCAGACATGAACCCTATCGAAAATGCCTGGGATAGACTTAAAAGGGCTGTTTATGGACGACGTGACCCACCGACCACTCAGAGGGATCTACGCCGAATCGCCGTTAACGAGTGAGAGAATCTGGACCAACAGCGCCTTGATGAACTTGTAGACAGTATGGCACGACGAATACAGGCACGCATCAATGCAAGTGGACGGGATACTGGGTATTAGAGGTACCGGTGTGTACAGCAATCTGGACCACCACCTCTGAAGGTCCCGCTGTTTGGTGGTACAACATGCCATACGTGGTTTTCATGACCTATAGAAAGGGCGGAAATGATGTTTATGTTGATCTCTAATCCAATTATGGATTTGAACTTCTTCGATGTAATTCCTTAATTATGCCTGGTAAGGATCCCACGTCAGGCTGCAGTAGGTAGTCCACAACAGGTGGACAAACATACACTCCTGGAAATTGAAATAAGAACACCATGAATTCATTGTCCCAGGAAGGGGAAACTTTATTGACACATTCCTGGGGTCAGATACATCACATGATCACACTGACAGAACCACAGGCACATAGACACAGGCAACAGAGCATGCACAATGTCGGCACTAGTACAGTGTATATCCACCTTTCGCAGCAATGCAGGCTGCTATTCTCCCATGGAGACGATCGTAGAGATGCTGGATGTAGTCCTGTGGAACGGCTTGCCATGCCATTTCCACCTGGCGCCTCAGTTGGACCAGCGTTCGTGCTGGACGTGCAGACCGCGTGAGACGACGCTTCATCCAGTCCCAAACATGCTCAATGGGGGACAGATCCGGAGATCTTGCTGGCCAGGGTAGTTGACTTACACCTTCTAGAGCACGTTGGGTGGCACGGGATACATGCGGACGTGCACTGTCCTGTTGGAACAGCAAGTTCCCTTGCCGGTCTAGGAATGGTAGAACGATGGGTTCGATGACGGTTTGGATGTACCGTGCACTATTCAGTGTCCCCTCGACGATCACCAGAGGTGTACGGCCAGTGTAGGAGATCGCTCCCCACACCATGATGCCGGGTGTTGGCCCTGTGTGCCTCGGTCGTATGCAGTCCTGATTGTGGCGCTCACCTGCACGGCGCCAAACACGCATACGACCATCATTGGCACCAAGGCAGAAGCGACTCTCATCGCTGAAGACGACACGTCTCCATTCGTCCCTCCATTCACTCCTGTCGCGACACCACTGGAGGCGGGCTGTACGATGTTGGGGCGTGAGCGGAAGACGGCCTAACGGTGTGCGGGACCGTAGCTCAGCTTCATGGAGTCGGTTGCGAATGGTCCTCGCCGATACCCCAGGAGCAACAGTGTCCCTAATTTGCTGGGAAGTGGCGGTGCGGTCCCCTACGGCACTACGTAGGATCCTACGGTCTTGGCGTGCATCCGTGCGTCGCTGCGGTCCGGTCCCAGATCGACGGGCACGTGCATCTTCCGCCGACCACTGGCGACAACATCGATGTACTGTGGAGACCTCACGCCCCACGTGTTGAGCAATTCGGCGGTACGTCCACCCGGCCTCCCGCATGCCCACTATACGCCCTCGCTCAAAGTCCGTCAACTGCACATACGGTTCACGTCGACGCTGTCGCGGCATGCTACCAGTGCTAAAGACTGCGATGGAGCTCCGTATGCCACGGCAAACTGGCTGACACTGACGGTGGCGGTGCACAAATGCTGCGCAGCTAGCGCCATTCGACGGCCAACACCGCGGTTCCTGGTGTGTCCGCTGTGCCGTGCGTGTGATCATTGCTTGTACAGCCCTCTCGCAGCGTCCGGAGCAAGTATGGTAGGTCTGACACAACGTTGTCAATGTGTTCTTTTTCCATTTCCAGGAGTGTATTTTTCTTTTTAGGTATGTACATTCACGTTCAGCTGAGCTGACTACTGAGGTATTCATTAGTGCAGTATCTATAGCCTCAGAGAACATGTGTATGCTTTTCAGAAATTTGTGGTAAGGTATTATGGGACCAGACTGCTGAGGTCATCGGTCCCTGAACTTACGCACTACTTAAGCTAACTTACACTAACTTACACTAAGGACAACACACACACCCATGCCGCAGGGAGGACTCGAAATTCCGACGTGGGGAGCCGTGCGGACCGTGACAGAGCGACTCAGACCATACGGCTACCCCGCCCGGCCCATGTTTATGTCTTTCTTCCCTAGTACTTCCATACCCCTCTTCGCTGTACATTGATTATTCGTAACTAGTGTCTTAAGGCTCAGCCTACCCTTTACCTTTAGTTATTTGTGATCGGAGTCTATATCTGCTCGTAGGTACGCCTTACTACTCAGTATCTGAGTTCGGAAATGTGCCTGGTGATTTTTACCTTTAATCTTCCTTACCTCCAGGCCGTTTCCAAGTATATTTCCTTCTCTGGTGATTCTTGGTCAGAGTATTCGCTATTACTAGCTGATATTCATTTCAGAACTCCGTTAATCTTTCTCCTCTGCCATTCCTGCTGCAGAGCACTTGTTCTCCTTTCTTCTTCCTCTACAATGCATTCCAGACAGCCACGACTATCAGATTTTCATCTCCATTTACGTGATGAAGTACCTATTAAATATTCCCATATACATCCACTATCTCATCATCTTCTGCTGGTCACGTCAGCATGTACACCTCAGCTGTTGTTGTCGGTGTTGATTTGCTGACGATTATGACAACAACCCCCCTATCACTAAACTGTTCACAGTAACACATTCTTTGCCCTACCTTCCTATTCACAACGAATCATACTCCTGTTAAACCATTTTCTGTTGTTGTTGATATTACCCTGTACTCAACTGACCAGAAATCCTTGTGTTCTTTCCATTTCACTTCACTGACCCCCATTATATTTAGACTGAGCCTTAGCATATCCCTTTTCCAATTTTCTAGCTTCCCTGACACGTTCGAACTTCTGTATTTTAATTAGGTGACGCTGAGGGAATTAGATTAGAAAATGAGACACTTACTAAACTAGATGAGATTTGCGGTTTAGGGAGCAAAATAACTGATGTTGGTCGAAGTAGAGAGGACGTAAAATGTAGACTGGCAATGGCAATGCAAGCGTTTCTAAAAAAGATAAATTTAACGTCGAATATAGATTTAAATGTGAGGAAGTCTTCCCTGAAAGTATTTGTATGGAGTGTAGCCATGTAGAGAAGTGAAACATGGGCGATACATAGTTTAGACAAGAAGAGAATAGAAGCTTTCGAAATGTGTTGCTACAGAAGAATGCTGAAGATTAGATGGGTAGATCACGTAATTAATGAGGAGGTACTGAATGGAACTGAAAGGAAGAGGAATTTGTGGCACAACTTAACTAGAAGAAGGGGTCGGTGGGTAGGACACGTTCAGAAGCATCAAGGGATCAGCAATTTAGTACTGGAGGGAAGCCAGGGGTGGGGGGATAAAAGCCGTAGTGAGAGACTTAGAGATGAATACAATAAACAGATTCAGTAGGATGTAATTTGCAGTAGTTACTCGGAGATGAAGAGGCTTGCACAGGATAGAGGATAGAGTAGGACGGAGAGCTGTATCAACCAGTCACTGGACTGAAGACCAAAACAACAACAACAACAAGTAAACACTGAGACCTTAGTTTATCCCGTCGTATACAATCTTCAATAATAACTTACGAGAATTCAGCAAGGTGACATCTTCGACAACCGCCGGTATTTCGACAGGAGCACACCCTGCTATTTTCAAGGCAAAACTGCAGCGATTAAGGGCTGTAAAGCGAATTTAAGAAATTAAAAAAAAAATAGTTTCAGGAAAGCGTAAAAATAACGCACACACATACGTAAGCTGTAAACACTAGAGCCATCACATACCAAAGGTGACCACGTCAGAAGTTACAGACAGTGAAATTAGTAATCAACTGGTTTGCTAGCATAAACTGTGTTCCTTTGCTTTGACTAGTAAGAGAGCAAGGTTCCATGCACAATTGGAGAAAAACACCGTCTCTATTCATAATTCCTTGCACATCGCTTATTTGCTGCAGTTTTTGCTTGAAAATAGCACGGTGTGCTCCTGTCGAAATACCGGCGTTTGTCGGCGACGTCACCGTGTTCCGTTCCCATAAGCTATTTGAACAAGTAAATATTGATACACAGTCATCAGTCACCAATAAAAATATCTGAATTTATACTCCTAACACACTGTATAACAACACCAAAAGTTTGCAACAAGGCCACAGAATCCATGCTGTGGATAGCAGTCTGTAGATGCCTCATGGAAGTATGGCCCCTGTTTCACGTCCATTCCTTTCTATGGCTAACCATGTTAGAGCTGCAGCTTGTGCACTAGGTGCTTGGTGAGATGGTTGCAACTACGTTTAGGTTTGCCATCAGTGAGTTTTCTCTTTCCGTATCCCTTATTAGTTTATGTAAATGTCTGCGCTACTTCTTTTTCACATGTCCAAAACACTGCATCTTCTCAAAGGCATATGTTCGTACACACTGGCAAACTCTTAAATCTCCATCGCCAAGGTACTTCACGCACTGAATCCCGTAATTCTCTAATGATATTTGAAAGGTATTGAGAACTTTCTCCATCTCCATTCCACCACTGTATCCAGAAAAGTTCAAAACTCATAGATGACCCTGTTTGCTTCATAAATAGCCACGGTAGTACTTCAAACATCCAATGTGACAAAATCATTGAATGCCATGTGGCCATGTCTGTAATATCTCAATGTAGCATGGCCTTTTTTCTCTGAAAATATCCACTGCCATATGATTGAGGATGACACGCCAATTCCCTTGATCAAGTAGTCGCTCATTTATACGGCTCTGTAAATGCAGATCTGGATTAGTATCGCCATTAGCTGCTTTCATTTCACTGTTTCTTTCTTTGCACCTTCTATGTAGTATGGTGGAAGTTCCGAAGTACTGGAACCTTACAAGTTGGCTGTACGAGATAGGAGCCCTTCTAAGAGGAATTTGCTGTCAGAAAAACGTTGAGCCCTGGGCTGATTTGCAATTTCAGGTAAACAGACCGGCATTCGCAACGTTCCTCTAAAAGGGGATCACAGGACACGCTTTTTTCTGTTGTAAGAAACATGTAATTCTTCACAGAAAGCTTTTAGAAAGATAAGAGATCTCTAACCAGATGTCGTCTCCCTCAGGCCGTTTGCATTTTTGTCATATCGTCTGGGAATAATGATCGGTTTAAACTTTGAGAATTCCTCTTCTTGAGTGGGTCACACTGTCATTTTCTGGAGAGCCAGCGTTTCTCCCCGTGTCTATGAGCAGAGCATTGGATAGGCCACGTGTCATATTTTGAAGACATAATAACTTGTACGTTGTTGCGCTTCAGGTTACCTGAAGCAATCAAGGGCAGTCCAAGATAGGAAATCAGAGACACAATGGAGACAGCAGGCAAAAGTTTTAGCGTTTAGGCTACCGGAGATAAATAGTAACTCGAGAGCCGTGGAAACTGCAGACGCGCTGTGTAGCCATCCCAGGCGAGGAGTTCCACTTCAGAGAATGAACTGGTAACTCCATCCAGCGCCTAGACGCTGTCGCTAGGCGTAACTGTAGAAGGCCACGAAAAGGCACGTCTTAGCAGAGGCAGGTACTTGCTCCTGAGAACTGCACTGTCAGTTGGATTACACAGGTTAGAGTGCTACTACAGCGGTCCCCACACACAGTAGGACGAAGTGCGGGGTCAAGTGACAAAAACACTGTCATTGCTGACCATAATAGGAGTGGCAGTGACGTTTAGCTTTCAGCTGAGAGCTATTGATAACAAACTTGGAGTCTGTTGATGTATAATCCAGAAGCATCCCTACCTACCGAGTAGGAGTAGAGGAGGAACCTAAATATGGATGACCAGATGCGCCCTGTCGGCGCAGAACGACTCGCCAGATTGGCGGAAGCTTGTTAAGTGCCTGTGAATTGGTAGCTCGACTATAGGAAGAGAGAAATGGTGCGCTGCCACGATTCTTTTTCCACGTTTTTGTATTCAGAGGGAGTTCTCAGTCAGATCGCTGGGGCGCCGACTTCGTGTCGCTTTTCGACAGCCTCTGTAAGCTTTTTCTTGCTTCGAATGCTGCTCTCGAATTTGTACTTAACCTGCTGCTAGTGTTCGGTACTTCTGTTTAACACCTGCCCCCGTGGCTTAAGACACTGACTCCTTTGCTTTTTCCAATGTTTCAAATTAGCCCTCAGTGTATTAGTAAATCAACTAATACACTGAGGGCTAATTTGAAACATTGGAAAAAGCAAAGGAGTCAGTGTCTGAAGCCACTGGGGCAGGTGTTAATTGCAGATAAATATCGTTAATCGGGTTACTGAACTCCATGAGTCTCCTGCTGCAAGCGACCTGTCGAGTCGCAAAATCCAAATCTTTCTCAGATGCACAGCGAGAGTATGTGGCACTGACGGAATTCATCAGTCTGGCTTCACTGGGAATTCGTCCTCCTACATTTGCTCCCTACCACTCGGAAATGGCAGACTGACCTTAAACTGACAGCTCAAAATTGTGCCATGGTGTCTGAGAGTTTATCTGCCTTCATTCTTAGATAAGAAAACTATTGTTTCAGCATGGTGAAAATGTAAAAAACCAGCAGATTCTTTAACACCTGATCTTGAGTTTTACCGGTGGGCACTCGGAATCTTTGTCAACTTCCGCATGCGAGTTACTGCTGTGTCAAAAAACAGCAAAGTTTCAGAGCGACCAGAAGGACTACGTTTCGCTGTAGACTTTCGTAAAATAAACACTTTGGTCTAGGCCTTTGCTTTTGTTGAAGTTCGTCTTATATCCTCCTTTCAAGACACTGTCCATTCCGTTCAACTGCTCTTCCAGGTCTTTTTCTGACTCTGACAGAATGACAATGTCATCGGCGAACCTCAAAGTTTTTGTTTCTTCTCTATAGATTTTAATTTTTACTCCGAATTTTTCTTTTGATTCCTTTGCCGTTTGCTCAATATACAGATTGAATAACGCCGTGGATAGGCTACAACCGTGTCTCACTCCCTTCCAAACTACTGCTTCCCTTTCATACCCCTCGACTCTTACAACTGCCATCTGGTTTCTGTACAAATTGTAAATAGCTTTTCACTCCATGTATTTGACCCCCGCCATCTTTAGAGTTGGAAAGAGAGTATTCCAGTCAACACTGTCAAAAGCGTTCTCTAAGTCTACAAATGCTAGAAACGTAGGCTTGCCTTTCCTGAATCATCTAAGATAGTTCGTAGGATCTGTATTGCCTCCTGTGTTCCAACATTTCAATGGAATCTAAACTAATCTTCCCCGATGTCGGCTTCTAACAGGTTTTTCATTCGTCTGTAAAGAATTCGTGTTAGTATTTTGCAGCCGTAACTGATTAAACTGATAGTTCGGTAATTGTCACACCTGTCAACGCCTGCCATCGTTGGGATTGGAATTATTATATTCTTCTTGAAGTCTGAGGGTATTTCGCCTGTCTTATACATCTTGCTCATAAGACGGTAGAGTTTTGTCAGGGTTAGCTCTCCCAACGCTATAAGTAGTTCTAATGGAATGTTGTCTACTCTCGGGACCTTGTTTCGACTTAGGTCTTCCAGTGCTCTGTCAAACTCTTCACTCGGTATTATATCTGCAATTTCATCTTCATCAACATCCTCTTCCATTTCCATAATATCGCCCTCAAGTACATCACCCTTGTATAGACCGCCTATGTAGTCCTTCCACCTTTCTGCTTCCCTTCTTTGCTTAGAACTGGTTGTCCGTCTGAGCTCTTGATATTCATAGTGGTGGTTCTCTTTCCTCCAAAGATCTCTCTAATTTTCCTGTAGGTAGTATCTACCTTAACCCTAATGATTTATGCCTCTACATCCATACATTTGTCCTCTAGTCTTCTCTGTTTGGCCGTTTAACACTTCTTGAGACTTTTGTATTCCTTTTTGCCTGCTTCATTCTGCATTTTTATATTTTCTCCTTTCATTAATTCAGTATCTGTCCTGTTACCAAACGGTTTCTTCTAATCCTTGTCTTTTTACCTACTTGATCCTCTGCTGCTTTCACTATTTCATCTCTCAAAGCTACCCATTCTTCTTCTGCTGTATTTATTTTTCCCGTTCTTGTCAATCGTTCCCTAATGCTCTCCCTGAAACTCTCTACAACGTCTGGTTCTTTCATTTTATCCAGGTCCCATCTCCTCAAATTTCCACCTTTTTGCAGTTTTAATCTTCAGGTCATAGCCAATAGATTGTGGCCAGAGCCGACATATGCCCCTGGAAATGTCTTACAATTGAAAACTTGGTTCTTAAGTGACTGTCTGTCTGTCTGTCTGTCTGTCTTACCATTATATAATTTGCCTGAAAACTTCTAGTGTCTCCAGGCCTCTTCCACGTATACATCCTTCTTCCATGATTCTTAAACCAAATGTTAGCTACGACTTACTTCTGCTTTGTGCAAAATTTCTACCAGGCGGCTTTCCCTTTCACTCCTTATCCCCATTCCATATTCACCTACTACTTTTTCCTTCTCTCCCTTTTCCTACTATCGAATTCCAGTCCCCCCACGGCTATTAAATTTTCGCCTCCCTTAACTATCTGAATAATTTCTTTTATCGCTTTACACATTTCTTCCATCTCTTCACCATCTGCGAAGCTTGTTGGAATTTAAACTTGTACTGTGGTTGGCGTGAACTTCGTGTTTATCTTGGATACAATGATGCGTTTACTATGCTGTTCGTAGTAGCTTTTATTATTCATTATTAAACCTACTGCTGCATTAACCCTCTGGTGTTGTATTGGTAACACCGTATTCCCCTGACCAGTAGTCTTGTTCCTCCTGGCACCGAAATTCACTAATTCGGGTTGTATCTAACTTTAACCTATCCATTTCTCTTTTTAAATTTTCTAACCTACCTGCCCGATTAAGGGATCTGACATTTCAAGCTCCGATCCGTAGAACGCCAGTTTTGTTTCTCCTAATAACGACGTCCTCCTGAATAGTTCCCGCCCGGAGATCCGAATGGGGATCTATTTTATCTCTGGAATTTTTATCCAAGGGGACGCTATCATCATTTAACCGTACAGCAATACTGCATGCCCTCGAGAAAAATTACGACTGTTGTTTCCACTTGCTTTCAGCCGTTCGCAGTACCAGCACAGTAAGGCCGTTTTGGTTAGTGTTACAAGGCCAGATCAGTCCATCATCCACACTGTTTCCCCTGCAACTACGGGGAAGGCTGCTGCTCTTCTTCAGGAACCACACGTTTGTCTGGCCTCTCAACAGACACCCCTCCGTTGCGGTTACATCTGCGGTACGGCTATTTGTATCACTGAGGCAAGCAAGCCTCCCCATCAACGGCAAGGTCCATGATTCATGGGGGGGGGGGTTACGTCATTTACAGACTAATACTACTCCTCATAACTATAATTATGACTTCATTTACAGACCAATAATTATAGCTTTTAGGAGTAGTGTTGTGTTAGGTTGGTTAGTAGCTCCAGGTGCGTGTTGCCACAGCAATAAATAAATGCTTATTTTCTCCAGGTCAGGTATTGAACTGTGTAAACATCGACGCAAGACACTTTGTCTTCACTGACAGGCGAAGTACACTTAATGGCGCAGTCACGATCATGCAGAAAACATCAGGTAGTAAATTATGTGGCAAAGGAAGTTTGACGCAGAAAAGACAGCCAAGACACTGAACTGGGTACGTAGGAGGGTACCAATGATCGCACTGTCTGCACCTACTCCCCTAACACTGTGCAGAGTAGTACCTGTACATGGTGAAGTTTATACTCACCATCACTCCCCGGTATTTGTAGTTTTGGAAGCAATGGGGCCCATATATGTGCATCTATATGACAATAAACTTGTGTCGTTATTCATAAGCGAGAAGTCACAAAATATTAAAAAAATTTCAACTATTTGTTAAGGGCACACCTGCTGGAAACGGTGTTTTTGGACTCAACATAATGACATTAAGTGTGTTGGACGCTGTTTCAATGATGGGGCAGCAAGCGGGTGGGGAGTTTCTGAATTACTATGAATATCTCCTGGGTTCAACATCAAACAATCAATGGAGGCAATTGACTCTATTAGTGCCCGAAGCTAAAAGTTTTGCGCTTGAGGTAACTAAACAGGGCAGAGGGATAGTGAGGAATAAGAAAAGGAAGAAAGAAGATGAGCAACATCCAAACAAAGAAGAACGTTCATCTAGAATCCCTTAGGGTGCCAGAGGTGAGTTATAGACGAAATATAAACTTTTATTTGAATTTTCCGACACTTAAATTTTCTGACATGTGCACATAAACAGATCTAAATTTTTTTAGTATGTTGCAAGATTACATTTGTATAAATATTGACTACAGACAATAACATACTACAAGTAGGAGGAAAAAATACTTATTAATTAATAATAAAATTTAACATTTATTTTGATCCTTGGATGTAAATGCGAAGTCCGTGCAAAGTCCAAGAGATGGGACTACCGGCGCGTATCGAGGTCGTGTTTAGTTAGTAGCATCTTTGGAAGAACGCACACCAGGTTTCAGCCGTATTGTTCTATTTCTTTGTGTTTGGCATTCATGTGAATAAAGGAAGTCGAAAGGACGAAAAAGAAATTTCGTGTGGTGATTAAACATTACTTTATGAAAGGATAAATGCCTCAGGAGACTAAAGAGAAGCTTGATAAACATTACGGTGACTCTACACCCTCGATTAGAACAGTTTATAAGTGGTTTCAAATTTTTCGGAGTGGCCATATGGGCGCAAGTGATGCTGAACGTTCTGGACGCCCTGTGGAAGTTACGACTCCAGAAATCATTGATAATATCCATGACATGGTGATGGATGTCAGAAGAGTTAGGGTTCATGAGATTGTTAGTGTTTTGGACACCTTGAACGAACCGGTACATAATATGTTGCATAAACATTTGGACATGAGAAAGCTATACACAAGATGGGTTCCACGACTGCTCAGGCTTGACCAAAAAACGGAATCGTGTGAAGTGTTGAAAGGATGGTTTGCGGCTATTCAGGAAGAATCCGCAGGACTTTAAGCATCGTTTCGTCACTGTGGATGAAACATCGATACATTACTATACTCCTGAGACCAAACAACAATCTAAACAATGAGTTACCAAGGGAGAATCTGCACCAAAAGAGGCGAAGACCATTCCTTCGGCCGGAAAGGTTATGGCTACTGTCTTTTGAGATTCGCAAGGGATAATCCTCATCGACTGTCTGGAAAAGAGTAAAACTATTACAGGTGCATATTATTAATCGTTATTGGACCGTCTGAAAACCGAGCTGCAAGAAATATGGCCGGCGATTGGACCGCAAGAAAGTCCTTTTCCATCATGACAATGCACCAACACACACCTCAGCAGCTGTGGTAGCAACATTAACGGAAATAGGATTCCAACTCATGTACATCTACATCTACATCCATACTCCGCAAGCCACCTGACGGTGTGTGGTGGAGGGTACCCTGAGTTATCGGTTCTCCCTTCTATTCCAGTCTCGTATTATTTGTGGAAAGAAGGATTTTCGGTATGCTTCTGTGTGGGCTCTAATCTCTCTGATTTTATCCTCGTGGTCTCTTTGCGAGGTATACGTAGCAGGGAGCAATATACTGCTTGACTCTTCGGTGAAGGTATGTTCTCGAATTTTTAACAAAAGCCCGTACCGAGCTACTGAGCGTCTCTCCTGCAGAGTCTTCCACTGGAGTTTATCTATCATCTCCGTAACGCTTTCGCGGTTACTAAATGATCCTGTAACGAAGCGCGCTGCTCTCCGTTGGATATTCTCTACCTCTTCTGTCAACTCTATCTGGTACGGATCCCACACTGCTGAGCAGTATTCAAGCAGTGGGCGAACAAACGTACTGTAACCTACTTCCTTTGTTTTCAGACTACGTTTTCTTAGGATTTTTCCACATTCCCCCCCCCCCCCCTCCCCCATTATTCTCCAGACTTGGTTATCTCGGTCTACTATACGTTCCCCAATTTGAAGAAACGGCTGCTGGGACAAAGATTTTATTGAAACGAGGTGGTGATTGAAGCAACTAATAGCTATTTTGCAGACTTGGACTACTCCTATTATACGAAAGGGATCAACAAATTAGAACAGCGTTGGACGAAGTGTACAAGTCTAAAATAAAAAAGGTTTACCCCAAACACGTAAGTGGTTTTTATTTTTGCACGGACTTTTCAAACGCCCCTCGTATTTGTAGCATAAAAACTTGCGACTCAAATGAAAATACCGTAATCTTCTTTTTAGACACTCGTGTTGTTAAATTAAAGTTTCAATTACCTAAGTAACCCAGTTAGTCAGTGTGGAAGGTTACAAGCCATCTGCCTTGCCTCCTTCCACTCTTGGTTTCATGGTGGATGGAGAGAGGTCGCTGGTTCGAGACATCGTGGCGCTTGGCAGTGTCAGTCCAGACGAGCGAGACTCTGGTTCTTCACAACAACCAGGTTCTCCGACTTACAGCAGACTGGTGAGAGTATACGGCAGCACGGTTCACTAGATAGGGGTTAATGTCTATAAAGGCACCCTACCTACCGTTGCCGGAACTCCCCTAAATCCGATACAAGCTTTAGTATCGTTTGACGTTGTATTCAATCAACCACTGGGGTTTCTGAATTAATGGTTGGATTGTACTGGATTAATGTTTCAACGTGCCAGTAGGATATTGTAGACATTACACCCCTTGTCTATCTTCTTGTCATGAGCAATTAACTTTGTTTTTCATAGAATGATGATCCCAATACTCTGTAATGAATTAATATAATAAGTAATCGGTTTCACTTTTCATTTGCACTTTTGTTTGAAGGAGCATGTAGTTCCCTTCAGTTCACAGATTTATTCTACTGATTGAATGGATAGTTAAACATTCTGTATTAGAATATTTCAAGTAAGCGACTCCGTTGCGTTATTTACAGTTAACATGGAGGCTTAACGAGAGTGGGTTGGTCTGTTACTCTGATAGGTTTCACAGTCTCACAGAAGTGCACAACATTAAAAATGGATCCGCAAAAAATAAAAACGACTTACTGATCTTCAGAAAATAATTGTGAAAAATCAATATGTGTATCAGTTTAAATATGTATCAAAATGCACAGCAAGAGACTCTCCTACTGCCATAGATCCTACGAAGAGGCCAGGTTTGGGTGCTACAGCCGGGTGAACTTTACGAAAGTACCTAGCATTTTACAGCCGTTCACAGACAACCTGTGGCACTCATGCCACATTACTGCCCACGTTTGTTACGTTTTGTTCCTATATTTTAATGCAGAGTACAGGAAGATTTTGGTACGGGAGGCTAGCGAGTAGGTAGGATCACAAGGCAAACTCATCTAGCCACGTGCCAGATGGTCACACAGATTGAGAAAGGCCAGGCGAACAAGAGACGAATCGTACTGGAGCAGGGAGAAACAGTAGGGATTCACCTACAACGCTGGGCGTCCAAGTAGCGATTCTTTTATTATCAGTGTTTACTGGTCCAATGTTATCATACAGCTGCAGCTGTGCTGACGACGTTGCCTTCATTGGCAATTTGTCAATGATTGTTTCTAATATATCCGCCGTCCGCGGATAGGATAATCTCAGAGTGTGAGTTCTAGCATTTTTATTTAAACTAAAGTCTTTCGTCAAATTATACAAACAATAATCGTGAGGTAGGATCGATCCTCCAACCTTACCAATTAGAGATTCTTCCAAACATCAACTGTCTGTAGTAACCATACACCGTCACCAAACGAAGCCCCGGGCGTCTCGTGAAGAGCGGCGTGGAGTCCACGTTGCCGTCACCTGAGTCCGAGGACGAGTAAAGGCCCTGCGAGGATGGCTCCCGTACGCTGACGGCGGTGGACGAAGACGCGGCGGCTACGAGGGCACCAGTGGTCTCGCTCGGCGTGAACTGCCTCTTCAGGTTTTTTTTCTTTATTGTTATTTTTATCACCTTATACAAGGCGGGCTGTCAGCAGCAGAGTACGCCGCTCTTTACCCATAAGTTTGACAATAAGTATTTACATAAAGCAGGCACAGAGAAGACAATCATAACGGGGGGCAAAAAATGAAGACACTAAAAAACAAGAAACATGGAGCCGTTCACGCTGGACGAGAAACATCACGAACACTAGTTGACACGGTGCACATAACACGGATGATGGCGACGGTACACGTGAAGAGTGGTGGCGTGACGGCGATAGAATACTAAACACATCGAAAGCACACACACAAGACACTGATGGCAATGATATTCGGCGCGCGAATGCTCACTGAGCGTGTGCGAGTCCGTGGACCTGCCAAGGGAGGGGGAGGAGGAAGGGGAGTGGGACAAGGAGAGGAGAGGGCAGCTGTGATGGGAGATAGGGGGAGGGGAGGAAAAAAGGCGGGAGTCCCGGGGAAGAGGGGTGGAGGAAGTGGACGGGGGCAAAGGAAAGAGAAGGGAGGGAGGGTGCCAAGAGGAGAGGACACGGGAAGTGAGGGCGGGGAGTATCAAAGTGGATAGGATGGGTAGATTGAGGTGAGGAGTACATCATCAGGGAGGGGGAGCTGGCGGAAGCCACCTTGGGAGAGGGTAAGGAGGGTGGAGACATGGGGACCGTGTGGGACGTGGGACTACAGGTGCGGCAGCAGGCGGGGGTGGGAGAGGATGGGCAAGACAAGAGAGTGGAGAGGGTCGAGTTTGCTGGAGGTGTACAGGATCCATATCCTTTCAAGGAAAAGGAGAATGTGGGGGAAAGGAATGAGATAGTACAGGATCCGCATGGGGGAGGGGAGATGAATGCGATAGGCGAGGTGGAGAGCATGGCGTTCAAGGATTTGAAGGGATTTATAAAAGGTAGGGGGGGGCGGAGATCCAGGCCGGATGGGCGTAGCAAAGGATAGGGCGGATGAGGGATTTATAGGTGTGGATGATGGTAGAGGGGTCCAGACCCCACGTACGGCCCGAAAGGAGCTTGAGGAGACAGAGTCGGGAGTGTGCCTTGGCTTGGATTGTCCGGAGATGGGAGGTCCAGGATAGGCGATGGTCGAGGGTGATGCCAAGGTACTTGAGGATGGGAGTGAGGGCGATAGGACGGCCATAGATGGTGAGATAGAAATCAAGGAGGCGGAAGGAAGGAGTGGTTTTGCCTACAATGATCGCCTGGGTTTCGGAGGGATTGACCTTGAGCAACCACTGGTTGCACCAAGTGGTGAACCGGTCAGAAGGTGTTGGGAGCGCTGCAGGGTGGGGGCAAGGGCAAGGAAGGCGGTGCCTCGGCAAACTGGAGAAGGTGGACGGGGGGTAACGGCGGTGGCATGTCCGCCGTATACAAAAGGTACAGAAGGGGGGAGAGGACGGAGCCTTGGGGCTCACAGGTGGAGGGAAAAAAGGTGTAGGACTCCGTGTTATGTATGGTGATGTAGGAAGGACGGTGGGATAGAAAGGAGCTGATCACACGGACGTAGTTAATGGGAAGGGCGAAGGTTTGGAGCTTGAAGAGGAGACCGGAATGCCATACGCAGTCATAAGCTCGTTCGAGGTCCAGGGAGAGGAAGATAGCAGAGCGACAAGAATTAATCTGGTCGGAAAGGAGATGAGTGAGGTGAAGGAGAAGGTCGGCGGAAAAGAAGGATGGCCAAAAGCCACACTGGTTAACGGGAAGGAGGCGGTGCTGGCGGAGATGCTGGTGGATGTGTTGGGTGAGGATAGATTCCAGGACCTTGCTGAAGACTGAGGTAAGGCTGATGGGACGGTAGGAAGACACGGTGGAGGTCGGTTTGCCAGGTTTAAGGAACATCAAGATATGGGAGGTTTTCCACAGGTCGGGGTAGTAACCAGTGGACAGGACTACATTGTAGAGCCTGGCCAAGGTGGAGAGGAAAGAGAGAGGAGCTTCACGAAGGTGATGGTAGGTGACACGATCGTGACCAGGAGCGGTGTTGCGTTTTGTGCGGAGTGTAGCAATGAGATCCAGTGTAGTGATTGGGGCATTGAGATCCGTGTGTGCAATGTTGTCCAAGTACTGGAAACTAGGTGTGACGGGAGGGACAGAGGTGTCAGTTTGATCGCA
Source organism: Schistocerca gregaria (assembly GCF_023897955.1). NCBI lineage: Eukaryota > Metazoa > Arthropoda > Insecta > Orthoptera > Acrididae > Schistocerca > Schistocerca gregaria. Next base: position 84,400,926 of record NC_064923.1, read on the forward strand.
GACATCCAGGAAGAGGGAGTAATCGAACTGGGGATCGTCGGGAATGGAAAAGACATCAGACATGTAGGAGGCAAAGTGATTGGCCATACTAAGGGTGTCAGGGAAGGGATGATCATCATGGAGAAGAGGATAGTAGGGGTAGGGTTTAGTTCCGGTAAGGCGACGGAAGGCTGACCAGAACTTGGACGAGTTGATAGGTAGTGGCGTGGCGGAGTTGCCATTGGTCACCACCGCCAGATCCCTGTTCAGCTCCAACCTCTCCTTCCCGACCACCCCGAACACCTGATCCTTAGTCTTTTCTTCCCCTGCCTTATCGTTACCTGCGCCACCATCTATGTCCGCCCTAACGCCCCTATTCCCATCACCTTCCTCTCCCACGTTGACCATACCTTCTCCTCCTACGTGATCGTCGCCGACCTCAACATCCACAGTCGTTCCTCCGCCCAGTTACGGCGGTGGGATCGGTTCCTCTCCTCCCTTCAAGGCAACCTCATCCCCTTCCCCCAGCACACCCGTCCCGAATTCACTCCTGATGTTGTCCTTTCCTCTGCCAACCTCCTTGGCCGCATAACGGTGGATGTCCTGGAACCTGTTGGTAGCGACCATCTCCCTGTCCTCCTCACCGTTTCAGACGGTCGTCGCCGCCACCCCGACCCTCGTAATTTAAATGGGTGCATGTCAGTAGCCAGTCTTGGCGTTTCTTGGCCTCGAGCAAATTACGAATGTGTCGCTGGAGTTTCCGGTGGCGTCGTAGTGTGTCCGTGTAATGGATGTGGAGGAAGGCACAGTAGAGACGGTGGGATTCACGGAGGAGAAGGATGGCCTGTGGGGGTAAGGTAGGACGGTGGGGGTGGATAGCAACAGTAGGGGCGTGGGCCTCGACGGCCTCAGACAAGGTCTGCTGGAGAAAGATTGCGGCATGGGTTACATCGTCAGGGTGGCGGTAGGTGAAGGGGTGGCTATGGACCTGGGTGGAGAGGGTATCCCGGTAGGCATTCCAGTTGGCACGGGAATAGCCATGGACGTACTTAGGGGGAGGGTCATTACGAGACTAAGGGAATAGGGGCGTTAGGGCGAAAATAGATGGCGGCGCAGGTAACGATAAGGCTGGGGAAGAAAAGACTAAGGATCAGGTGTTCGGGGTGGGCGGGAAGGAGAGGTTGGAGCTGAACAGGGATCTGGCGGTGGTGACCAATGGCAACTCCGCCACGCGCAATCTTGAGGGGATTATCAGAACGGTGAAGGAGGTATGGCGAAGTGTGGATGGTGTGGTGGGGTTGGAGGAAGGTTTCAATGAGGAGGAAGGCGTCCACACGGTGGGTGCCAAGGGTGTGCAGGAAGAGGTTCTTGTTGGTGGGAAGGGAGCGGATGTGGTTGAAAAGGATACGGTGTTGTCACGCCGTGTCAGGGATTTGGACAAGGGTGTCAAGGCGGAAGAAGGTGAAATGGGCCTGGTTGTTGAAGTAGGTGGCGTACATTTTCAGGTCATAATTCTTATTGATCAAAAGGATGGGCCAATCACAAGCGCGTCGTGGAAGAGTGGCCGTCAAACTGCTAAGATGGCTCATTACTTGTCTGCGATCTGTTTTCCTTAGAGGTAAGGCACGAACCCGTTTATAAAAATCTGAGGGCGACCCCCCTGTCGGAGGTACGAGTCCTCCCTCGGACATGGATGTGTGTTGTCCTTAGTGTAATTTAGTTACATTAAGTAGTGCGTGGTCCCATAAGACTTTACCAGAAAATTATAAAAATCTGATCTCATGTAAAGATGAAACGTTTGTTGAAAAATTGCCTCGGATGACTCACTCTTCGATTTTGTATAAAGCCAAGGAACTCTACGATCGGTTATCCAGGTGGAAACTGCCGACCTAGTGTGTGAAGTGCAACTCTACATCTACATCTACACTTATACTCCGCAAGCCACCCAACGGTATGTGGCGGAGGGCACTTTACGTGCCACAGTCATTACCTCCCCTTCCTGTTCCAGTCGCGTATGGTTCGTGGGAAGAACGATTGCCGGAAAGCCTCCGTGCGCGCTCGAATCTCTCTAATTTTACATTCGTGATCTCCTCGGGAGGTATAAGTAGGGGGAAGCAATATATTCGATACCTCATCCAGAAGCACGCCCTCTCGAAACCTGGACAGCAAGCTACGCCGCGATGCAGAGCGCCTCTCTTGCAGAGTCTGCCGCTTGAGTTTGCTAAACATCTCCGTAACACTATCACGCTTACCAAATAAACCTGTGACGAAACGCTCCGCTCTTCTTTGGATCTTCTCTATCTCTTCTGTCAACCCAACCTGGTACGGATCCCTCACTGATGAGCAATACTCAAGTATAGGTGTTTTGTAAGCCAACTCCTTTGTTGATGAACTACATTCTTTAAGGACTCTCTCCCAATGAATCTCAACCTGGCACCTGACAAAGACATAATTGTTAAAAGTTGCCTCGGAAAACATATTAGTGTGATCTCCTGTTGATTTTAAGATCGTGTGAAGCATTTTGTGACCTTTGCGGTGCTCGAGAACAAATGATTACTGACCGGTGATGTCATTATGAACATTAACAATAATCCAGCTATAGAAATCGTTTTAGTAGTTTTGCGATTAAAGACAAAAAATTTATTGGCATCCTAACACTTCACGATTCCTATTATGCTTAGTATCTAAAACTACCCACCGTCACACTGTTATGCACTGCTTGTGGTACAAGCGTTAGAGCTGGCGACCGACGGATAACAAATGAAATGATGATGTGGCATTGATGGCCAGGAGGCCCCATACAGGGAAATTCGGCAGCCAGGTTGCAAGTCTTATTTCTGGCGACGCCACAATGGCCGACTTGCGTGTCGGTGATGATATGATGCTGAGGACATCACAACACCTAGACCACGAACGGAGGAAAATCTCCAACATCAGTGGGAATGGAACCCGATCCAGTTGCATGGTAGGCAAACACGTCACCACTGGGCTAAGCAGGCGCACACCGAGATGAAACCAAGCGGAACAACAGCTGTTTAACACCTTTAGAAGACGTGAGACAAACAGGTTGCATCCAGGTGTGCTAGGGACAGTGATCACAGTCTTTTGTTACTAAAATACACTGTGTTTGTAGGCAGTTTCATTTACTTCAACCCGCTGTGTAGATTATGGAGGTCAGATCCGCGTTTACTGTGAGAGTACATTTTACCACCGGCCCTAGTATTCGTTACAAAGCGACCTTGTTTCGACCGGCCGTGAGTTTCACATAAGGGGGACCCCACTTAGCGGATCGCGGCAGCCGACTTTGGGAGGGCGGTGTGGGCGGAGCTGGTAGTTGCGGCGTGTTCCCGCGGTCTTAATTACGACAGCGGGGGCCTTTATCCGCTTAATTAACTTGAAGGTGCCTGGGAGGCGGCCCGGTTCACAGCCCTGCTTCCAGGAGACCTACTCGTTCTCTGTGCTCGCGGGGCTGTACTACTTGCTCCACCTCCTCCTCCCCTTCCAACCCTTTCACTTACGCTATCAACCCCTGAAGTCTACGAGGAGATGCGCTCTGGTTAACTACACTACTGGCGATTAAAATTACTACACCAAGAAGAAATCAGATGATAAACGGGTATTCATTTGACAAATATATTATACTAGAACTGACATGGGATTACATTTTCGCTGGCCATTGTGGCCGAGCGGTTCTGTGCACTTCAGTCTGGAACTGCGCGACCGCTACGGTCGCGAGTTCGAATCCTGCCTCCGGCCTGGATGTGTGTGATGTCCTTAGGTTGGTTAGGTTTAAGTAGTTCTACGTTCTACGGGACAGATGACATCAGATGTCCCATAGTGCTCAGAGCCATTGGAACCATTACATTTTCACGCAATTTGGGTGCCTAGATCCTGAGAAATCAGTACTCGGAACAACCACCTCTGGCCGTAATAACGGCCTTGATACGCCTGGACGTTGAGTCAAACAGAGTTTGGATGGCGTATACAGGTCCAGCTGCTCATGCAGCTTCAACACGATACCACAGTTCATCAAGAGTAGTGACTGGCGTATTGTGACGAGCCAGTTACTCGCCCACCGTTGTACAGACGTTTTCAATTGGTGAGAGATCTGGAGAATGTGCTTTCAGTATCCAGAAACGCCGGTACAGGACCTCCAACGTGCAGTCGTGCATTATCCTCCTGAAATGTAGGGTTTCGCAGGGATCGAAAGAAGGGTAGAGCCACGGGCCGTAACACATATGAAATGTAACGTCCACTGTTCAAAGTGCAGTCACTGTGAACAAGAGGTGACCGAGACGTGTAACCCCATACCATCACGCCGGGTGATACGCCAGTATGTCGATGAAGAATACACGCTTCCAATGTGCGTTCACCGGGATGTCGCCAAAAGCGGATGCGACCATCATGATGCTGTAAACAGAAAATGGATTCATCCGAAAAAATGAATTCGTGCACCCTGGTTCGTCGTTTACACCATCGCGGGCTCAGCGCAAGGGTAACCCCAGCCATGGTCTCCGAGCTGATAGTCCATGGTGCTGCAAATGTCGTCTAACTGTTCTTCCAGATGGTTGTTGTCTTGCAAACATTCCCAGCTGTTGACTCAGGGATCGATACGTCGCTGCACGATCCGTTACAACCATGCGGATAAGGTGCCTGTCATCTCGACTGCTAGTGATACGAGGCCGTTGGGATCCAGCACGGCGTTCAGTATTACTCTCCTGAATTCACCGATTCCATATTCTGCTAACGCCAGCAGCAATGTCGCGATACGATAAACCGTAATCACGATAGGCTACAATACGACCTTTATCAAAGTCGGAAACGTGTACGCATTTCTCCTCCTTACACGAGGCATAACAAAAACGTTTCACCAGGCAACGCCGGTCGACTGCTGTTTGTGTATGAGACATCAGTTGTAGCACGTTGTAGGTGTCGTCACCTTCGCCAACATTGTGTGAATGCTCTGGAGAGCTAATCATTTGCGTATCACAGCATCTTCTCCCTGTCGGTTAAATTTCGCGCCTGTAGCATGTCATCTTCGTGGTGTAGCAATTTTAATGGCCAGTAGTGTATTATTTTACTGCGTACGGAGCGGCTGCAGGGGCAGCGATGAGAATGTCCAATTTTTTAAGCGCTTGATCCACTAGAAAATAGCGGTTAGCTACTGCCTTCGCTTATCTTTGCCCTTTATCAGAATTTCAAGTACCTGATCAGAGAATTATAAACCAGACAGGTTCAGATTTTCTGCGTCTACTGGATCAACGAAGTGTCATCAGCCTTCTGCCTGGTTTGTGCTGCCCGCCACGAATACCTCTCGTGTGCCAACCTCTTCATCTCTGAGCAGTACTTGCAATATACGTCCTCAATTATTTGTTGGATGTATTCCAACCTCCGTCTTCCTCTACAAGTTTTGTCCTCTACAGCTTTCTCTCGTACCGTGAACGTTATTCACGATTTCTTAACAGATGTCCTATCATCCTCCCTTCCACTTGTCACAGTTTCCGTATATTCCATTTGTCGCAAGATTCTGCGCAGACCTTCCTGATTCCTTACCTAATCAGTCCACTCAGTTTTTAACATTCGTCTGCAGCACCGCGTTTCAAATGCTTCTGTTTCCGTCTGTTCCCATTTTCCCGCAGTCCATCCTTAACTGTCATATAAGGCTGTGCTCCAAACGTACGTTCTCATAAATTTCCTCCTGCCTGTGATAGTCTTTCTACGTCCTTCTTGCGCCGTCCTTCATGGGTTATTTTGCTACTTAGGTAGCAAAATTAGAAAACTTTATCTACGCCGTGATCCCCAACTATGGTAAGTTTCTCGCTGTCCATTTCTGCTACTTCTCATTACTATCGTCTTTCTTCGGCTTAACCTCGGTCTGTGTTCCGTGTTCATTAGACTATTCACTCCATTCAATAGATCCTGTAATTCTTCTTCACTTCCACTATGGATAGCAATGTCATCAGAGAATGTTAATCGATATCTTTTCACCTAGAATTTTAATCTCACTCTTGCACCTTTATTTTATTTCCGTCATTGCTTCTTCAACGTGTAGAATGCACAGCAGAGGCGATAGATTAAATCCCTGTCTTACATCGTTTTTAATGTCCGTCCTCGGTAGCTGAGTGGTGAGCGTGACAGAATGTCAATCCTAAGTGCACGGGTGCGGTTCCTGGCTGGGCCGGAGATTTTCTCCGCTGAGGGAATGCGTGTTGTGTTGTCCTAATCATCATCATTTCATCCCCTTCGACGCGAAAGTCGCCGAAGTGGTGTCATATAGAAAGACTTGCACCAGGCTAACGGTCTACCCGACGGGAGGCCCTAGTCACACGACATTATATCGTTCTTAATACGTGCACTTTGTTCTTGGTCTTCCACTCTCAATGTTCCTTCTTGGTTCTTGTACATAATGTATTTTACCCTATTTTTTCACAGGATTTTTAACATCTTGCACCATTTTACACTGCCAAATGCTTTATCCCGGTTGAGAAATCCCATGTACATGCTTTGATACTTCTTCAGGCATGCTTTCATTACATTCTAGGAAAAATGATACAGCACGTCATTTTCACTGTCAGTTACTGTTTCCAACTTGGAAAATAAATTGACTTACGGTAGCTGACCTTCATACCGCTGCTAACATTACAGGCTTCTCCAGTGAATACGTCGCCTGAATATATCTGATCCAACGAAAACTGTTCACACACGCCTCTCCCGTGACAAGGACTGCTAATGCCATCTTTGACATCGGCAGCTAGCCAGTACGCTTTCATTTAAGTTCGAGGTGGATGTGGCACTCACTAGACACATTTTTTTTTTTTTTTTTTTTTAGGACCGGCGGTATAACTCTTTAAATGCTACTGCATGTGATGCGTGGATTAGAAGACCCAATTTGTTTTATTCCATCGAGCATTGTTTTCCGGACAAAATTTCTCCAGAATATTCATAACAAAAGAAAAATTATTTAGTTACGGAACGCAGAGTTTACGAGCTCTGCCACTCCATAAATGATTGCCGATATTCGTAACTTCTCAAGAATATACACTCCTAGATATTAGCATTGGAAGTTCACTAAGGATAGCAAATAACAAAACTTTGCTTGTTGTGCATTTGTAGTACAGTAGAAAGACTGATGGAAAAAATCGCATCACGAAAAAATAGTTAACGTAGAGTAATGGAATTTGGGGAATACATTTGTGTAGGTAACATACACTCCTGGAAATTGAAATAAGAACACCGTGAATTCATTGTCCCAGGAAGAGGAAACTTTATTGACACATTCCTGGGGTCAGAAACATCACATGATCACACTGACAGAACCACAGGCACATAGACACAGGCAACAGAGCATGCACAATGTCGGCACTAGTACAGTGTATATCCACCTTTCGCAGCAATGCAGGCTGCTATTTTCCCATGGAGACGATCGTAGAGATGCTGGATGTAATCCTGTGGAACGGCTTGCCATGCCATTTCCACCTGGCGCCTCAGTTGGACCAGCGTTCATGCTGGACGTGCAGACCGCGTGAGACGACGCTTCATCCAGTCCCAAACATGCTCAATGGGGGACAGATCCGGAGATCTTGCTGGCCAGGGTAGTTGACTTACACCTTCTAGAGCTCGTTGGGTGGCACGGGATACATGCGGACGTGCATTGTCCTGTTGGAACAGCAAGTTCCCTTGCCGGTCTAGGAATCGTAGAACGATGGGTTCGATGACGGTTTGCATGTACCGTGCACTATTCAGTGTCCCCTCGACGATCACCTGAGGTGTACGGCCAGTGTAGGAGATCGCTCCCCACACCATGATGCCGGGTGTTGGCCCTGTGTGCCTCGGTCGTATGCAGTCCTGATTGTGGCGCTCACCTGCACGGCGCCAAACACGCATACGACCATCATTGGCACCAAGGCAGAAGCGACTCTCATCGCTAAAGACGACACGTCTCCATTCGTCCCTCCATTCACGCCTGTCGCGACACCACTGGAGGCGGGCTGCACGATGTTGGGGCGTGAGCGGAAGACGGCCTAACGGTGTGCGGGACCGTAGCCCAGCTTCATGGAGACGGTTGCGAATGGTCCTCGCCGATACCCCAGGAGTAACAGTGTCCCTAATTTGCTGGGAAGTAGCGGTGCGGTCCCCTACGGCACTGCGTAGGATGGCGTGCATCCGTGTGTCGCTGCGGTCCGGTCCCAGGTCGACGGGCACGTGCACCTTCCGCCGACCACTGGCGACAACATCGATGTACTGTGGAGACCTCACGCCCCACGTGTAGAGCAATTCGGCGGTACGTCCACCCGGCCTCCCGCATGTCCACTGTACGCCCTCGGTCAAAGTCCGTCAACTGCACATACGGTTCACGTCCACGCTGTCGCGGCATGCTACCAGTGTTAAAGACTGCGATGGAGCTCCTTATGCCACGGCAAACTGGCTGACACTGACGGCGGCGGTGCACAAATGCTGCGCAGCTAGCGCCATTCGACGGCCAACACCGCGGTTCCTGGTGTGTCCGCTGTGCCGTGCGTGTGATCATTGCTTGCACAGCCCTCTCGCAGTGTCCGGAGCAAGTATGGTGGGTCTGACACACCGGTGTCAATGTGTTCTTTTTTCCATTTCTAGGAGTGTATGTAAGTGATTAACATCGTAAGAGCACAGGTTAATGTAAGATAAAACATTGCAGATGTGAAATGGTGGTACATTAATAACTTGTGTAGCTGCCATAATGTTGAACGCAAGTATGCAAACGTGCATGCATTGTGTTGTACAGGAGTCAAATGTCAGTTTGTCCTATGGAGTTCCGTCTCTGTTGCACTTGATTGGTCAATACAGGGTCGGTTAAGATGTTTCTGGACGACTCTGGAGTTGTCGTTCGAATGATGCCTCTTGCGTAGTCGAGCGGAGACAGATCAGGTGATGGAGCAGGCCATGCAACATGTCGGTACACTCTAGGGCATGTTGGGCTACAACAGGGGTATGTGGCGAGTGATATCCTGTTGGAAAACACCCCTGGAATGCTTATTCTGAATGGCAGCAGAATAGGTCCCACCACCAGATTGATTTACAAATTTTCAGTCATCCTCAGTTTACATGCAATGACAATCATCTACATCTACATTACACTCCGCAAGCCACCTAATGTTGTGTGGCGGAGGGTACTTTCGGTACCATCTTCTGATTCTTCCGACCCCGTTCCACTCGCGAATTGTGCGTGGAAAGAATGATTGTCGGTAAGCCCCTGTATTGGCTCTAATTTCTCGAGTTTTCTCCTCGTGGTCAATACACGAAATGTATGTGTGTGTGATGCACAACACCCCTGCCCCTCTAGTAAGTCTGTCAGTGAAGTTTGTGTAGCATCTCCGTAATGCTCTCTCGCCAACTAAACGATCCCTTGGCGAAACGTGCCGCTCTTCGTTGGATCTTCTCTATCTCCTCTATCAGTCCTTCCTGATATGGATCGCAGATAGATGAACAATACTCAAGAATCGGGGAAATAAACGCCTTATAAGCCACTTCCTTCGTTACAGTTCCTTAGATTCTTCCGATGGATCTGAGTCTGGTGTCTGCTTTTCCCACTATCTGTTTTATAAGGTCATTACACTTAAGGTCGCTCTGGATAGATACACATAGATACTTTACGGCAGACGCTGTCTCCAGCTATTTCTCATCAATAGCGTAGCTGTACAATAGTGGATTTCTTTTTTATGTATGCGCAATATGTTTCATTTTATTTACGTTCAGGGTCAACTGCGAAAGTCTGCACCATTCACCAATTCTCTGCAGGTCGTTTTGCAAATTCTTACCATCATCTGGCGTTGCTACTTTGGTATACACAACTGCATCATCTGTAAATAGCCTTAAAGGGCATCCGACGCTTCCTACTAGATCATTTGTATATATTTTAAACAGCAATGGTCCTATCACATTCCCTGTGGTACTTGAATCGAATCGCAGGTCTGCTCCGATATTTCGTAAGTTCGTATTTTCTTTTTCGTTAAACGGCAATGCGGGACGATGTCGAATGCCTTACTGAAAACAAGGAACACGGCATCAACCTGAGCGCCGTTGTCCATTGCACTGTATATCTCATGGAGGAACAGAGCCAACTAAGTTTTACGGGATCTCTGTCGGCGGAATCCATGTTGATTGTTATAGTGCAAATGTTGATTTTCCAAAAACGTCATAATTCTTGGGCATAAAACATGTTCCATAATTCTGAAAGAGATTGACGTCAACGATATAGGCTTACAATTGTGTGGATCTGTCTTACGGCGTTTCTTAAAAACGTGAATGACCTGTGATTTTTCCAGTCGTTAGGTACATTGCTTGAGCAACGATCTACGATAAGTTACTGCTAGAAGGGGAACAGGTTCTTTCGCATAATCCTTACAGAATCTTCTAGGTATCTCATCTGGTCCTGAAGCCTTTCCACTACTAAGCGATTGTAGTTGCTTTTCAGTACCGCGGTCGCTTATCTCAATATTTGCCATTTCGATGTTTTTACGACGATTGAAAGGAGCGACAGTGTTAGGATCTTCTGCGGTCAATCTACTTCGGAAGACCGAATTCAGTACTTCGGCCTTCTCTCTGTTACCTTCCGTTTCGGTGCAGGTATGGCAGCTGAGAGCATGAATATATGATTTTGACCCGCTTACTGACTTTACATACGACCAAAATCTCTCAGAGTTTTTACTCAGGTCGATTGACAACGTATTACTTTGAAAGTCATTGGTCTCGTTACGCTCATTTTCGCTTCGTTCAGCTTTTGTTTGTCACCGAGGTTTTTGCTTCTCTTGAATCTTAGATGAGCGTCTCTTTGTTTACGTAGTGCTTTTATAACACGGCTATTAAACCATGGTGTAGCTTTCCCATCCCATGAAACGTTACTCGGAACATATTTGTCTAATCTGAGATGAGCTTTTCTTTGTTTACGTAGTGCTTTTGTAACACGGTACTAAACCATGGTGTAGCTTTCCCATCCGTTAAAACTTTACTCGGAACATACTTGTCTAGTACACATTGAACGATGCCTTTGAACTTTTTCCATTTGTTCTCCACATCTTCGTCTTCATCGCCGAATATTTGATGCTGACTGCTGAGATAAGCTGAAATTTGTATCCTGTCATCCTTGCTGAGCAAATGTATCTTCCTACCTTTCTTAACATTCCTTGAAAGACCCGTCGTCATAGATGCTGTCACAGCCTTATGATCACTGATACCTTCCTCTATGTTAACTGATTCGATAAGTTCAGCTCTGTTTGTTGCCAGAAGATCTATGACGTTACCGTCACAAGTTGGTTCTCAGACTATCTGCTCAAGGCAATTTTCGGACAAGACATTCAGAACAATGGCACCCGTTTTGAGGGCATAACACTCCTAATCCATACCTGGCAAGTTGAAGTCACTCCCTATTACAACAGTATGATCAGGAAAATTTCTAATGATATTCTGCAAGTTCTGTCTGAAGCGCTCTACAACTACAGATCCTGACTCAAGTGGTCTATAGAAACATCCGATCACCATTTTTGACCATTCTTTGAGACTCAGTTTCACACTGATTAATTCACATTCGGAATCCGTAGTAACTCGCTAAATGTTATCGAATTTTTTACTGCAATAAACACGCCGCCAACATTGGCGAATAACCAATCCTTACGATAAACATTCCAGTCTGAACATAGGATTTCGTTGTCATTGACGTCTGGCTTCAACCAGGTTTCTGTTCCCAATGCTATCTGTGGATTGTAACCTTCAGTAAGCGATACTAATTCTGAGACCTTTCCTTGGATGCTCCTGCAGTTTACTAAAACCGTATTAATCTGTTCTATCTGAGAGGACCAAGATTCGCTGAGGTCGCTGTGGCTGATTTAACAGGCAGATCGTATTTGCTCCCCAGGGAGGGGCTCTCTAAACTAAAAAAAAAGAAAAATCCATGTGCACGCCACACGTACTTCGATAGCCTATTAGCCGTTTCCTGTGTATAGTGCGCGCCTGACCTATTAAGGGGAACCCTAAAATTCTGCACCCGATAGCAGACGTCGAGAAATTCGCATCAGATACCATCGCAGAGACGTCTGAGCGTCTGCTCCAAAACAGAGGACCGCAATCCACCCTGGGTACGTTGCTAAATAGACACATTAACCTGCACCCCTCGTGCGCTGCTACTTGCCTTCGCCAAATCAGCCAGCCGCTGAAAAGAGCCGAGGATGGCCTTAGAACCAAAGTGGCAGGCGTCATTCGTGCCGACATGTGCCACTAAATGCAGCCGGTGGCACACAGTGCGCTCGATAGCCGCCGGCAGGGGCTCCTCCACATCAGGGATGAGATATTCCGGCAAACATACCGAATTCACTCTGGAATCCTTTCCCGCCTTGCCTGCTGTCTCCCTGAGGAGATCCATTACCCGCCTAACATTGGAGCTTCCAATGACAAGCATACCCAGCCTCTGTACTTGTCCGGACTGGGCAGGAAAATCGACCGCTTGCCCCACAGGACAGGCATCCCGTGCTGGATCCGAGTTATCAACATTGGGAAGCACCACATACCTGTTGCTAAGACGTAGGGAGCTGGCCGCGTGGTTTGCTCCCCCTTAGGCCTTCCGCCCAGTGACATGCGAACCCACCATTGTCTGCCACCCAATCTGTATTGAGGATGGACCGGTCATACGTTGTGTATCGGAAGCTGCAGCGACGTCCGGGTCACCAAAGGAGTCGCAGGTCACTGGCGCTCCGACGTCACCGCAACTTTGATCATTAGCTGGAAGCTTGTCCATGGTAGCCAAGGCAGCTTAGGGCTGTTTACGGACAGCAGCCAACTCTCCTAGCGCCCGCTCACAACAAGCACAGTTCCTTGCCATATCTTAACTTGTATAAAATAGATGTAAGGTCTCAAATAGCGCTTCTGAGTCTGAAAATATACCAAAGGAGAATAAAGTAACACTAAAAGTTACTGTGCAGATTTCTCACTGTAGTCTGAGACCGCGTGCTATTAAACAGAAATAAATTTATCTACTGAAGTTGATGTATTTGCAGAGTCCTGTTATTAGAAATCCTGTTGCTGCGAGAGATAAATATTCAAACTAGAATGCGCTGATCTAAACTGTGTGCTCCCTACTAACACAAAATTAAAACTTAGTGGAGTGACGTAGTTTCTTGGGATATTAACAAGATTTACGCAGCAACAAAAACTACTATTATTTTTCTAACCACTAGTCTACACAGAAATATACACACGTCCAGTTCTCTTGCTTTGCAGAAGCACGTGAACTAAAAACAAAGACAAAATTAATCTACAATTTATCAGAAAAGTCCTGCTTCTCTCTGCCGGGCGTCCTCTCGGGTCGGCGGCTGCCGCTACACCGTTAGTTGGACAGTGCATGACTTTGACGCTGTCCATGAGCTGAGGGTAAGAGATGCTTTAATAAACTGAAGGAATAGCAGTGTTGAATCATTTCAACACACAACCTGTTTCGGATTGTCAGCCATCACGAAGTCTTCAACATTACAGCGATGTGCAAGATCCGTAGTTGTGAGATTTGAATACGGCTGTAGAGCTGAAATAGCTTAACCATTTACACAGAGCACCCCGTCCAATTCCATGCAAATACAGCCCACGCCGTTATGGAGCCACCATTAGCTTGCACAGTGCATTTTTGACAACTTGGGTGGAAGTCTTCATGGGGAGGGGGGAGGGGAGGGGGAAAGGGGGAGGTGGCTCTGCTACATTCGATCCCTACCATCTGCTTGAAACTGTGTCTCTTCTAACCAGAACCATGATTTCCAATCGTCTATGGTCCAACCGATATGGTCACGAGGCCAGGAGAGTCGCTGCAGGGGATGTTGTGCTGTTAACAAAGGCACTCGCGTCGGTCGTCTGCTGCCATAGCCCATTAACGTAAAATTTCATTGCGCTACCCTAACGGATACGTTTGTCCCACGTCCCAAATTAATTTATGCGATTATTTCTCGTTGTGTTACTTGTCTGTTAGCACTGACAACTTCATGCAAACGCCGCTACTCTCTGTCGAGTGAGGCCTATCAGCCACTGCGTTTTCCGTGGTCAGAGATAATGGCTAAAATTAGGTATTTTTGGCACACTCCTGACACTATGGATGCCAGAATACCGAATTCCCCAACTGTACGCTTTCGTGAAACTTTCCCTGCCATTCCAATTGCGACACCAACTGATGAAACGGACAAATGTTCGCATCATGCATTTTTGTGATGATATGCGAGGATTACAATTTTACCGTGAGGGTAAAAGTACATCCTAGAAATAGGACTGTCCAAATTTGCTAATGCAGGCAGATGGAAATCGGACAATAACGATTCGGAAGCGAATATGACGGGAAGATAAAATTTTTGTCCAACTTTTGCAGTGCGGTGAGGAGCTTAGTGACGTTAATGATGCAGCGTGCCCTGCGGTTTCCAAATACTGAAAAAGTTAAGGCCATTCTGTCGTATTCTCCTTGTGTTGTTGTTGTTGGTTTGTGTCCTGAGACTCATTTGATGCAGCTCTAAAAATGGCTTTGAGCACTATGGGACTTAACTAAATTTGTGACCCCTTGATGCCTCAGAACATGTCCTACCTACCGGTCCCTTCTTCTTGTCAAGTTGTGCCACAAACTCCTCCCCAATTCTATACAATACCTCTTCATTAATTATGTGATCTACTCATCTAATCTTCAGCATTCTTCTGTAGCGTCACATTTCGAAAACTTCTATCCCCTTCATGTCCGAACTATTTATCGTCCATGTTTCACTTCTGTACATGGCAACCCTCCATACAAATACTCTCAGAAACGACTTCTTGACAATTAAATCTATACTCGATGTTAACAAATTTCTCTTCTTCACAAACACTTTCCTTTTCATTGCCAGACTACATTTTATATCCTCTCTACTTCGACCATCATCAGTTATTTTGCTCCCCAAATAGCAAAACTCCTTTACTACTTTAAATGTCTCATTTCATAACCTAATTCCCTCAACATCACCCGAAATTCGACTCCATTCCATTATCCTCGTTTTGATTTTGTTGATGTTCGCCTTATATACTCCTTTCAAGACACTGCCCATTCCGTTCAACTGCTCTTCCAAGTCCTTTACTGTCTCTGACAGAATTACAATGTCATCGGCGAACCTCATTTTTTATTTGTTCGCCATAGATTTTAATACCTACTCCGAATTTTTCTTTTGTTGCCTTTACTGCTTGCTGAATGTACAGATTGAATAACATCGGGGAGAGGCTACAACCCTGCCTCACTCCCCAACCACTGCTTCTCTTTCATGCCCCTCGACTCTTATAATTGCCATATGGTTTCTGTACAAATTGTAAATAGCCTTTCGATCCTTTAGAATTTGAAAGAGGGTATTCCAGTCAACATTGTCAAAATCTTTCTCGAAGTCTACAAATGCTAGAAAGGTGGGTTAGCCTTTCCTTACCCAAGGTCTAGGGGTAGCTTCTTTGATTCATAACCAAAACGTCTTCGGTCCCGGGTTCGATCCCCGCCGAAGACTTCCGGCATAAGAAGTCAGCCTCATTCTGCCAACGGCCTTGTCAAAGACGGCAGAGGAGCGGATAGAGGTTCAGGGCACTGCCTTGTCCTAGGGGTGGGAAATTGCCCCTAAAGGCCGAAGAATCAGCAATGATCAATAACATGAGGTTTCAGAAGGCAATGGATACCACTGCATTAAAGAAACATAACGTGTATCCACAGGACATGTGGTCTGTAGTTGAAGAAGTGTCATGATGATCTCTCCATTCGCAAAAGATTCCGGAATAGTCCCCCATTCGGATCTCCAGGAGGGGACTGCCAAGGGGGAGGTTACCATGAGGAAAAGATTGAATGATCAACGAAAGGATAAAGTTCTACGAGTCGGGGCGTGGAATGTCAGAAGCTTGAACATGGTAGGGAAACTAGAAAATCTGAAAAGGGAAATGCCAAGGGTCAATCTAGATGTAGTAGGGGTCAGTGAAGTGAAGTGGAAGGAAGACAAGGATTTCTGGTCAGATGAGTATCGGGTAATATAAACAGCAGCAGAAAATGGTATAACAGGTGTAGGATTCGTTATGAATAGGAAGGTAGGGCAGAGGGTGTGTTACTGTGAACAGTTCAGTGACCGGGTTGTTCTAATCAGAATCGACAGCAGACCAACACCGACAACGATAGTTCAGGTATACGTGCCGACGTCGCAAGTTGAAGATGAATAAATAGAGAAAGTGTATGAGGATATTGAAATGGTAATGCAGTATGTAAAGGGGGACGAAAATCTAATAGTCATGGGCGACTGGAATGCAGTTGTAGGGGAAGGAGTAGAAGAAAAGTTTACTGGAGAGTATGGGCTTGGGACAGGGAATGAAAGAGGAGAAAGACTAATTGAGTTCTATAACAAGTTTCAGCTAGTAATAACGAATACCCTGTTCAAGAATCACAAGAGGAGGAGGTATACTTGGAAAAGGCCGGGAGATACGGGAAGATTTCAATTAGATTACATCATGGTCAGACGGAGATTCCGAAATCAGAAACTGGATTGTAAGGCGTGCCCAGGAGCAGATATAGACTCAGATCACAATATAGTAGTGATCAAGAGCAGGCTAAAGTTCAAGACATTAGTCAGGAAGAATCAATACGCTAAGAAGTGGGATACGGAAGTTCTAATGAATGACGAGATACGATTGAAGTTCTCTAACGCTATAGATACAACAATAAGAAAAAGCGCAGTAGGGAGCATAGTTGAAGAGATTTGGACATTCTTAAAAAGGGCCATCACAGGAGTTGGGAAGGAAAACATAGGTACAAAGAAGGTAGCTGCGAAGAAACCATGGGTAACAGAAGAAATACTTCAGTTGATTGATGAAAGGAGGAAGTACAAACATGTTACGGGAAAATCAGGAATACAGAAATACAAGTCGCTGAGGAATGAAATAAATAGGAAGTGCAGGGAAGCAAAGACGAAATGGCTGCAGGAAAAATGTGAAGACATCGAAAAAGATATGATTGTCGGAAGGACAGACTCAGCATACAGGAAAGTCAAAACAACCTTTGGTGACATTAAAAGCAACGGTGGTAACATTAAGAGTGCAACGGGAATTCCACTGTCAAATGAAGAGGAGAGAGCAGATAGGTGGAAAGAATACACTGAAAGCCTCTATGAGGGTGAAGATTTGTCTGATGTGATAGAAGAAGAAACAGGAGTCGATTTAGAAGAGATTGGGGATCTAGTATTAGAATCGGAATTTGAAAGAGCTTTGGAGGACTTACGGTCAAATGAGGCAGAAGGGATAGATAACATTCCATCAGAATTTCTAAAATCATTAGGGGAAGTGGCAACAAAACGACTATTCACGTTGGTGTGTAGAATACACTCCTGGAAATGGAAAAAAGAACACATTGACACCGGTGTGTCAGACCCACCATACTTGCTCCGGACACTGCGAGAGGGCTGTACAAGCAATGATCACACGCACGGCACAGCGGACACACCAGGAACCGCGGTGTTGGCCGTCGAATGGCGCTAGCTGCGCAGTATTTGTGCACCGCCGCCGTCAGTGCCAGCCAGTTTGCCGTGGCATACGGAGCTCCATCGCAGTCTTTAACACTGGTAGCATGCCGCGACAGCGTCGACGTGAACCGTATGTGCAGTTGACGGACTTTGAGCGAGGGCGTATAGTGGGCATGCGGGAGGCCGGGTGGACGTACCGCCGAATTGTTCAACACGTGGGGAGTGAGGTCTCCACAGTACATCGATGTTGTCGCCAGTGGTCGGCGGAAGGTGCACGTGCCAGTCAACCTGGGACCGGACTGCAGCGACGCGCGGATTCACGCCAAGACCGTAGGATCCTACGCAGTGCCATAGGGGACCGCACCGCCACTTCCCAGCAAATTAGGGACACTGTTGCTCCTGGGGTATCGGCGAGGACCATTCGCAACCGTCTCCATGAAGCTGGGCTACGGTCCCGCACACAGTTAGGCCGCCTTCCGCTCACGCCCCAACATCGTGCAGCCCGCCTCCAGTGGTGTCGCGACAGGCATGAATGGAGGGACGAATGGAGACGTGTCGTCTTCAGCAATGAGAGTCGCTTCTGCCTTGGTGCCAATGATGGTCGTATGCGTGTTTGGCGCCGTGCAGGTGAGCGCCACAATCAGGACTGCATACGACCGAGGCACACAGGGCCAACACCCGGCATCATGGTGTGGGGAGCGATCTCCTACACTGGCCGTACACCTCTGGTGATCGTCGAGGGGACACTGAATAGTGCACGGTACATCCAAACCGTCATCGAACCCATCGTTCTACCATTCCTAGACCGGCAAGGGAACTTGGTGTTCCAACAGGACAATGCACGTCCGCATGTATCCCGTGCCACCCAACGTGCTCTAGAAGGCGTAAGTCAACTACCCTGGCCAGCAAGATCTCCGGATCTGTCCCCCATTGAGCATGTTTGGGACTGGATTAAGCGTCGTCTCACGCGGTCTGCACGTCCAGCACGAACGCTGGTCCAACTGAGGCGCCAGGTGGAAATGGCATGGCAAACCGTTCCACAGGACTACATCCAGCATCTCTACGATCGTCTCCATGGGAGAATAGCAGCCTGCATTGCTGCGAAAGGTGGATATACACTGTACTAGTGCCGACATTGTGCATGCTCTGTTGCCTGTGTCTATGTGCCTGTGGTTCTGTCAGTGTGATCATGTGATGTGTCTGACCCCAGGAATGTGTCAATAAAGTTTCCCCTTCCTGGGACAATGAATTCACGGTGTTCTTATTTCAATTTCCAGGAGTGTATATGAGTCTGGCGACATACCATCTAACTTTCGGAAAAGCATCATCCACACAATTCCGAAGACGGCAAGAGCTGACAAGTGCGAGAATTATCGCACAATCAGCTTAACAGCTCATGCATCGAAGCTGCTTACAAGAATAATATACAGAAGAATGGAAAAGAAAATTGAGAATGCACTAGGTGACGACCAGTTTGGCTTTAGGAAAAGTAAAGGCACGAGAGAGGCAATTCTGAAGTTACGGCTAATAATCGAAGCAAGGCTGAAGAAAAATCAAGACTCGTTCATAGGATTTGTCGATCTGGAAAAAGCGTTCGACAATATAAAATGGTGCAAGCTGTTCGAGATTCTGAAAAAAGTAGGGGTAAGCTATAGGGAGCGACGGGTCATATACAATATGTACAACAACCAAGAGGGAATAATAAGAGTGGACGATCAAGAACGAAGTGCTCGTATTAAGAAGGGTGTAAGACAAGCCTGTAGCCTTTCGGCCCTACTCTTCAATCTGTACATCGAGGAAGCAATGATGGAAATGAAAGAAAGGTTTAGGAGTGGAATTAAAATACAAGGTGAAAGGATATCAATGATACGATTCGCTGAGGACATTGCTATCCTGAGTGAAAGTGAAGAAGAATTAAATGATCTGCTGAACGGAA
Source organism: Schistocerca gregaria (assembly GCF_023897955.1). Taxonomy (NCBI): domain Eukaryota; kingdom Metazoa; phylum Arthropoda; class Insecta; order Orthoptera; family Acrididae; genus Schistocerca; species Schistocerca gregaria. Next base: position 84,420,336 of record NC_064923.1, read on the forward strand.
TGAACAGTCTAATGAGTACACAGTATGGTTTGAGAGTAAATCGGAGAAAGACGGAGGTAATGAGAAGTAGTAGAAATGAGAACAGCGAGAAACTTAACATCAGGATTGATGGTCACGAAGTCAATGAAGTTAAGGAATTCTGCTACCTAGGCAGTAAAATAACCAATGACGGACGGAGCAAGGAGGACATCAAAAGCAGACTCGCTATGGCCAAGAGAAGTCTACTAATATCAATTACCGGCCTTAATTTGAGGATGTACGTCTGGAGTACGTCTGGAGTACAGCATTGTATGGTAGTGAAACATGGACTGTGGGAAAACCGGAACAGAAGATAATCGAAGCATTTGAGATGTGGTGCTATAGACGAATGTTGAAAATTAGGTGGACTGATAAGGTTATACGCGGAGAGGAAAGGAATATGTGGAAAACACTGATAAGGAGAAGCGACAGGATGATAGGAATCTGCTAAGACATGAGGGAATGACTTCCATGGTACTAGAGGGAGCTTTAGAGGGCAAAAACTGTAGAGGAAGACAGAGATTGGAATACGTCAAGCAAATAATTGAGGATGAAGGTTGCAAGGGCTACTCTGAGATGAAGAGGTTAGCACAGGGGAGGAATTCGTGGCGGGCCGCATCAAACCAGTCTGTAGACTGATGACCCAAAAAAAAAAATAATAAATCTTTCTTATAAGATAAGTCGTAAGGTCAGTATTGCCTCATGTGTTCCAATATTTCTAAGGAATCCAAACTGATCTTCGCCGAGGTCGGCTTCTACCAGTTTTTCCATTCGTCTGTAAAGAATTCGCGTTAGTATTTTGCAGCTGTGACTTATTAAACTGATAGTTTGGTAATTTTCACATCTGTCAACACCTGCTTTCTTTGGGATTGGAATTATTATATTCTTCTTAAAGTCTGAGGGAATTTCGCCTGCCTCATACATCTCGCTCACCAGATGGTAGAGTTTTGTCAGGACTGGCTCTCCCAAGGCAGTCAGTAGTTCTCCTTAGCCGCTTTTATATCGTCTTGTTGTCTGTGTAGGGCTGTAGCATGGGAAGCAAGGAGAGGTTGGTTGGTGTCAGGTATCCTCGTTCTATAACACAAACTGCACGCGATTAATAACTGGGTTCTTTATTCATGAAGAGCTCCGCGGCGTGCTGACTCGATATAACTGGCTAAACAGCCCTCCAGCACGCGGCGGCGATCCTAAATCAGGGCGGCTGAGATGGCGTTGGCGGCGCGCTTCCAGCGACTCTTGTCGTTGGCCTCTATCGATACTCTCGTAACCTCAATGCCGCATGGTGTGCTGGCGCCAGCGTGCGCCAGCAACACTTTCTTGGAGCTAAAAGTGAAGATATCCACGAAATAAAAATCACATACTTGCCATATTACCCAACGTAGTCACTGAATGCAAGTCCATCGAGGTCCTGAAGAGTACACCTGTTTCCCAGCAGAGTTCCTAAACTCACATAATTCTGCTGAACTGCCACTACATGTTTATCCAAAACGGAATATCTAATTAATTTAGTACATAACCTGGAGCCGCCAAAGCTTTAAAATGACACAGAACCACGTCTAATGTTCATGCTGGACAAATTTAATTGAAACCATTATTTTAACCAGTAAAAGAGATGATGAAATATTTTTTTGGAGTTTCCAGTGGGACTCACCTTTGCGATTACGATCAAACAACCGGAGGTGCTGTCTGCGAAGCAGTGCGGTCTCAATGTGCGTGAATTGCAGGGAAGCTTATGAAGCTTTGTCCAGAGTAGGTTCAGCCAAGAATTTATTTCTCCACATCGAGATGCGAAACTATTATGTAGGCAAAATGAAACAGGAAGGAAAATGTTTCATACACTTTTAGATAGACAATCCTACTTACACAGTCCCTTGTTGGGGAAGATAATGTAAACTGGGATGCCTATCTTAAGGGATATAAAATATTTTCTGTTCCAGTTTTATTTTTTATATACTTTATAATCAAGTCTTATCTTATACTAATATGACTATGAATCTGGGAAAGATATTGTTTTGTAATTTATGTACTGTATTTAAAAAAATTATAAACTTAACTTGAAATTTTTTTTATTATACTGGGTGAAAAGTATTTAAACCGACCTACTCTGGGAGGTTGTTGGGGACATCAAAACAAATATTATTCCCTAATGTCATTTTTTCCTATGAGAGTATTTAAACCTGTAGAGGAAGATTTCTCTGGCGGCAAATTAACTAAACCAACAAACACTTTTCCATTTTTAGAGAGAGACAACACATTAACACAACCCAGTTTCAATTAAAATATATTTTCCAAAATACCTCCATTGACACGTAAACAGAGGTTATACCGTCGGATCATGTTCTGTCTGATACGGTAAAAAACCCCAGGAGTATCCTGAATTGTTCCTCCTGCTGCATCTATTCGGGCAACCAGATCCTCTTCTGATGCAACATGAGTTGCTTAAACAAGGTTGCGCATCTCTCCCCACACAAAAAAGTCCAGGCCATGGTACAGGACCACCTCTGCCAATCCACGTTTCTGGGGAACCGTCGGTCCAGGAACCGACGCACACGTTGACTGAAATGTGCCGGCTCCCCGTCATGCTGGGATTACATAGGTTGTCTTGTAGGGAGAGGGACGTCTTCCATCAATTCTGGCAATGCTCTGGCGAGGAAATTGTAATAGTGCCTGCCACTTAATGGCCTAGGTAGCAGATACGGCCCAATTAAACAGTCCTCAACAACACCGACCCACACATTAACGAAGAACCACACTTGATGAGCGCTAGTAACTGTGTCATGTGGGCTATCCTCACTCCATACATGCGAATTGTGCATGTTGAAGACTCCACCACGGCCGAACGTTGCCTCATCAGTAAACAACACAGAGGATGGAAGTGCAGAATGCATTTCACACTGTTCCAGGTACCACTGTAAAAACTATGCTCTGGGTGGATAATCAACTGGTTCCAGGTTGTGCGCACGCTGTAAGTGAAATGGACTTAACAATTGCTCTTGAAGGACTGTTTTTACATTCGTCTGATTCGTCCCCATGTTATGTGCAATTGTACGAGTGCTTATTGAAGGATCCCGCTCCACATGCTGTAAGATAGCTTCCTCAAATTGCAGCGTTCTTACCGCACGACGGCGTCCATGTCCAGGTAATGGGCTAAATGACCCGGTCTCACGCAGAGATTGGTACGCAGCAGCAAATGTCGTATGATATGGGATATAGCGATTAGGATATTGTTATTGATAACCCCGCTGTGCAATTCGTCCATTGTGGTGCGCTAAGTAGTACGCACCAACCATATCAGTGTACTCACTCCAGGTGTATCGCTCCATTAGTAAACAGAGACAATGCACTACTACACTGGTAGACAGCAGTTGCCAACAACTGAAGTGCGTAATACGCCCTCTAACTACTGAAGATCGTAATACGGCCTCTAGCAACTGAAGAGCGTAATACGGCCCCCACCGGTTTAAATAATCCTCATAGCAGAAAATGACATTAGGGAAAAATATTTGTTTGGTTTCCCCTACAACCTCCCACACTTTGTCGGTTTCAGTACTTTCCACCCTGTAGACAGATTTCATTCTTTTCCTACCCGATGAAGGCTATATCATGTAAGAATATAGCATTACATGGGAACCTGTTCTTGCGAGGCAGATTGGATCGCCACATACACTGTGTCCAATTGCTCGCACTTCGGCAGGTGGATATCTGCATCAGCCGAACTAGACGATTTACAAGTGGCCTTATATAGACGTGAATATTCTCACCATTTAGCATTTGAGATTCGTGTGCCAGCAGCATCCACTCACAGAGCTATGTTGAATGTCAAACTGACGCTTTCCAAAGTAAAGGCAGTGCACTGAGTAACGAATTCAGATAATATTTCCCGACGTCAGTATTGGAACTGTCTGTTGCAGTCTGAGCGTAGTCCGGAAATGCTCTAGTTTCCTTCCAGTCACGTTGATGCTACCACTTGTCAGAAACCTGAGTTACCACACTTTGCAGCGCGTATGTGCAGCAAGACAGTGGATCTCTGGAAAGCACCGAGAGGGATGCAGTGCCATCCTGACCGTAGTGCCGTGGACAACTGCGTTAGGTTTCTCGGTTGAGGGTCCATGGTGCGAACATCCTGATAGAGGTGGAACCACAGATCCTCGCCTGGTCTGAAATCTGGGAACACTGGTGGTGAGAGGAGTACGGTAAACTCAGCCTGGTGCTCTTCAGCAGCTGCGAGCTGTGTGACACTTTGCATTGTCCTGCTGGTGCATGTCATCGTGCGGAGGAAGAAACAGGGTGCATATAGATGCATAGTTGCGTTGATCCTTTGTGCCTTCCAGAATGACGGGACCGGCCAGAGGATACCACGAAAACATCCCCCAGACCACAACGATCCTTCTTCCAGCCTGGACTCTTACACTACTGATACCGGCGTGCACATTCCAGCCTTCGTCGCCGATGACAAAGTGCCTTCTGCAGAGGCCCAAACGGAGCAGCGTTCGCTAAGAGGTCATTGAGGAGGCGATGTTGGTATCCTTTGATTAATCTTGGACGTCTGTTGCACAACAGTTGCGCGTCTATTCGCCCATTCACATCTCCTCAGCCGTTGTTCGCCACTGCCATCTACTGCCCTTGGTGCTTGGTGTTGATTTTGGATTCCACCATTTTGTCATGCACGGTATATCTTACCCGCGGCCGCACGCCAACGCATTACCAACTTAGCCGTTTCACAAATGCTTTCATGTTGGCCCCAGAACTGATGATTAGGCCCTTTTCGACGTCGAATAAAACATTCCATTTCTGCATTACAGCAGCGGCTGAACTGCTTTCCGCATCTGACTGGCACGATTTATATATCCTTCACTGACAGTGCAGCCAACCGCCCCCTTTATATGGTTATTGGATGTTGACGTCGGACATGGACTGTGGTCACGTTAATGAGACTGAACCGTGTATAACACATGGCTAGACTTGTTAGGGTGCATGGATTCGGAGAACATAGTTGTGAAAGTCAGGATATATGTAGAACATGTGGATGAAGTGTGCTGCATTCACTAAATTCACTTGGCGTGAAATCTGGGAAATCTGGGTGTTGCAGGAAGAGAACCCTCTACCACCGACTTTTCCTTATGAGGTGTCTTGTCTGTACGCAGCAACCAAATAGGGTTAGCTGACAGGTATAGCAAAATTATGTGACAATACAGGTTAGCAACAATTTACAACGATTTGATTAAAGCAGTTTTACAAAACTTTACCAAGCGAGGCGGCACACTGAGTTCGCATTCGGGAAGATTTCCCTAAATCGCTTCCGTTATATGCCAGGATGGTTTCTATGAAAGGACACGGTCGGCTTCATTCCCCGTTCTTTAATAAGGCAATGGGACTGATGACCTAGGTATTTGGTCCCCTCCCCAGAATCAACTAAGCAACCAAAAACACTTCACTGGTTCAAAAATGGTTCAAATGGCTCTGAGTACTATGGGACATAGCATCTGAGGTCATCAGTCCCCTAGAACGTAGAACTACTCAAACGTAACTAACCTAAGGACATCACACACATCCATGCTAGAGGCAAGATTCGAACTTGCGACCACAGCAGTCGAGCGGTTCCGGACTGAAGCGCCAAGAACTTCTCGGCCACAATGGCTGGCACATTTCACTAGATTATAAACATTGTCGCAAGGCAATATAGATCAATGTTTATTTGCCCTGGGCATCTTTAAGCCTTGAGTTGGTTCTAGGTCCAGTGATCAATGACGAACAGTACTTTCATTATGTACAGTTTGGCTTTTTCTGACCGCGACTGTCGACTAGTTGTGAAACTAGTTTTGACACAGTTTTGTACCGTGCTACTATTACCTAGGTACTATCCTGATGTGCTGACTAGCTGACCGATGTGTGTGTGCTTATATTCATTGTTGCTGAACAGAAATCTAGTTGGGATGTAAGGCGGAAGCATAACATAACCCCTCTAGAGTGTGGCGTCTGTAGAATCTGATTTCAACTGTATCATGCCTGCATCATAGTCAACTTTGCGCTCTTCTATATATGCTGTGCCCCTTATTTTGTGGGAGACGTAGCAATGTGAAAAGACAGCATGCAAGTAGTGCAGCATGAATCCTTCGACGGCTCTTCTTTCACCTAACGTGAAGACACGGTTACTTCTTGCATTACGATGGAAGAGGGTATGTCACCAATGCGGCTATGACAGTGTTGCTATATGCTTTTGATGGTAGAATCTGTCCGAGTACCGGCATGGAGCATAGATGTGAATCGGAGCCTGCAGAGCCGGTACTGATTTCCACATAACGTAGAAGGCAGTACGTAAATCAGTTAATCAGTTATGAAACACAGTGAATTAAACGGGAAAACAATGAAATAAGTCTTTAGCGATATGTTTGTGAATGTATAAACACTAAACATAATGTCTGAGCAAAAGCTTTCCGGCATCTATTAGTGGCGTGACAGCTTTCGCCTTTATAACATTGTGAACTCTGCTGGGGACACTTTCAGTGTGGTATCTGAATGGCAGCCCATGTTTCGTCAAGAGCCGAAAACTGACAAGGTAGTGATTAGGACACTGCGATCTGGACCGAAATCTACTTTTTAACTGATCACATAGGTGTTCCAATTGGTACAGGTCTGGAATCTGTGCAAGGCAGTCCATATCGGGGACGTTGTCCACAAATTACTGCGGCACAGTTACCGCTTTATCACCATACTGTTCCTTCACTATGCACAGTACACGAGTCTGCAAAATGTGTCCATGTCTTTCCGCATTTATCGTTTCGTTAAGCACAGTACTGGGACTACAGCCTAACCACGAAAAACATCCCCAGACTATAACAAAGACTTCTCCAAAATTCACTGTTGGTGCTATACTTGAAGACACAGATTTCCAGGCGTTCACAGTACCTAAACCCTCCAAAAGGGCATACCGTGATTCATCTCTCCATATCACTCGCTTCCAGTCGTCCAGTTGTAATTAGGCTGTTTAGGTTTTTTTATCGGTAACGCCGCCGCCACGTAGCGCTCTGTATGAAAATCACTGGCTGTGCCGTGTGCAGTCTGTGGCTGGTTGGCATTGTTGTAATACTCGCCATTGTAGTGTTGGGCAGCGGCAGCTGGATGCTAACAGCCCGTAGCGTTGCGCAGTTGGAGGTGAGCCGCCAGCAGTGGTGGACGTGGGGAGAGAGATGGCGGAGTTTTGAAATTTGTAAGAATTGGTGTCATGAACTGATATATATATTATGACTATAAAGGTAAATACATTGTTTGTTCTCTATTAAAATCTTTCATTTGCTAACTATACCTATCAGTAGTTAGTGCCTTCTGTAGTTTGAATCTTTTATCTAGCTGGCAGTAGTGGCGCTCGCTGTATTGCAGTAGCTTGAGTAACGAAGATTTTTGTGAGGTAAGTGATTTGTGAAACGTATTGGTTAATGTTGGTCAGGGCCATTCTTTCGTAGGGATTTTTGGAAGTCAGATTGCGTTGCGCTAAAAATATTGTGTGTCAGTTTAAGCACAGTCTTGTATAATTTTTCAAAGGGGACGTTTTACAGTGTCCAGTAACGTCGCTCTTTACACCACCTCAAGTTCCAGCTTTGATTACAGAAAAACCCAGTCCATCTACATTAATTTGACCATTATTATTGTTCGAGTTACCGCGCAGGTGGCAGTGTTCCAAGTGGAAAGCGTATTGAGCATGTCGTGGGGGGGGGGGGGGGGGGATGCAGAAAACAGTGTAGTCGCTCTCGTAAGGCGAAACGAAGCTATTGTTCTGACGTCCTAAAAGGCATGAGAATTCGTTTTCGGGCCAAGAGTGGCAGTATTTATGGAATGGCTAAGCTTGTAAACACTTGGCGTGCCACAGTAATTACTGTGCGCTCTGCATGGCAAACTGTCTCGTCCAAAACCGCCTCAGGTCCAACTGTGCTGCACCACTGGCCATAGATGACAGAGGTGAACGACTGTCGTAGAGATGTGTGCGGGTGAATAGATGTACAGCTGTTGAGTAACTGACCGCCCGCCCAGACCAACAGTTTTTCCTCAACGATCATCCAGAAAACCTTGTCGCGTGTCAGCCTCCGCAACAAATGCCTGGTTCTTGCTCCAATTCTGACTGCTGTTCTTCGGCGAGAAAGGGTCTAATTTGCTCGCCAGTACCGCTACTGCCGGCCCATTGGGTTGCGACAAGTGGTGTTTTCAGATGTATCGGATAGATGGCCATTGGCGTGTATGGCCCTGCAACAATTGTCGTAAGGGTCGAGGCCTTGTCATTCCCTGGCATCTCTCGTCATTTTGGAATGACATACAATTTGTTTATCCTCTGCACGGTGACATCTACCAGCAGGACACTGCAGTGTATCACACAGCTCGCAACGTACGTTCGTCATTTGAAGAAGCACCAGGATGCGTTTACAGTACTCCTCTGGCCACCAGCGTCTCCGGATTTAAAACCAATCGACAATGTGTGGAACGATTCGTCAACCGAGAAAACTAGCACAGCTGCCATGGCACTAGAGTCAACGTGACATGAGTTGAAGTGTCTCTGTCACTCATTTGTCACACATTCAGATTCACTGGGATCTCATGTAACTGTTTCTCTATCTACAGCATATATTTGCGCTTTCTTTTATATTGGTGGGCCGGCCACTCGTGACATCTACTGGTCTCTTGCGCAATATTTAGGAGTACCTACGACCAGATGGTGTAACAATAAGTTAAGTGAGCAGGTTCCAGCTGCTAATTAGCCAGCAAGTACACAAAATATCTCGAGTGCATGCGAGTTCAAAGTTAGGACATTTCGCCTCTGGCACAGCCAGCTTCTGGAAACTCTGTGTAGCGGCAGTGTGGGCGCCCTGTCCACTTCCTCTTGCCGCGGTCTGCAGATCGTGATTGGCTGGATCGCCGTCACCTGACATTTGTCACGCCATTGGGCTTTCGTGTTACGTATGTAGCAGAGAACGTCATAAGTATTTTTGGAAGTTTCGAATGAAGTAATGCTACAGTTTTCTGGGGTAAATGAGAGAAAAAGCTTACAGGAATAAAGTTAAAAGTAGACACGTGGATGGTAATTTGGAATACTTAAGAATAGTTTCGCTACGTGGTTAATGTTATTCGTGAAGACAGCTGTAGGCTTATCTTATTCTTTTGTCTGCGTTTTGTGTTGTAACGTATATGCAACTAATATTGCCAATGTTCGTCTGTTGAAAAGAGCTCGATAAGCAACCTGAGCTATCTGTAAACGGAATCTAACCTGCATAACTCTGTGTGAATGTTGTATGAGTGTCAGTTTCACAGTCATTTAGACACTCAACAGATCGTTACATGAAAAACTTAAAACCAACATTTGGGTAAGCTGTCTGACTAAGTATTTGGATATGAAAAACTACAGGAGCAAATGAACCTGTAACAATGAATACCTAGGCTACCTGAGTGCATTTTTGAACAAGTATTTTCATGTGATACAGAATCGGACTTGCACAACGGAATTTACTGGATTAGACGTGTTGTGGTGCGTCGGTGTCTCTGTTTTGACCCTAAGTTTTGCACTCACCTCTTTAGATGACTACCTTTTTCCATGTGGTTTACAGCAATTTGCAGCAGCAGCGGCCAAAACGTATTGTTACTAAGAATGAATTTAATAAAAAGGAGTCCGCTTGGGTACTGTTAAGTACAAATAACTTCTGAGAAGAGATTTAATTAATTAAGTCTATTTAAAACTTCGGAATCATCATGAAGAAGTATTAGTAATGACAATAACAAATGACATTTATGTCAATAATGGCTGAGTGCCATATTAACAAATTATTTCCATTTAAAAGTTACATTAACATTTACTAACCACAGCATATTACTTAGATGTGGGGAATAATTATTATTATTTGGAGGGTAAGGAGGCTTCTTTCACCGACGAGCAAAACTTTGGACTATTGAAAACTCGGACTAACAGTCACGAGCCTAGCTCTGCAATTGTTATTGCACTAGGATTGAGAATTTTACCTTGTATTCTATCTTCAAGTGTAGTTAACCCATCCAGATATCTCCTGGCAATATAAATGAAATCAAGCTATGAGTTTGGTAAGATCTGCCATCACCGACGTGAGGGCAGCGTGACACGTCTGTCTCCGAGATCTCGATCGACACTACTCTTCCACTGTCGCAGACAGACCTCGTTTCACAGCAATGCTTAGAATCACGCTCCCATGTTTCGCCCTCAGATTGTCACTATCGATATCTGAGTGCTTACACAATGCAAAGAATAGTGTTAAGTTAGAAATATTGTTTTATGTAATGGGGTGTTCTTTGTATATCAGTAACACCTCAATGTAGAAACACAGAGTGTGGTAGAATCATGTAGCGGTGTGTGCAGTGTCTATCTCACTAACAGATTTACTTGGAGAAACTGCATTTTTGGTGACACTGAGGCTTGTATTGTCAGTGTCCTTTCACTGAGTCAGCACTGCGTAATTGTGACTCTCGAAAGGAAGGCTCAGCATTGGTCGCTGATTGCCACTCAAGGACAGGTATTTACTGCAGACATCCTTCATTCTGACAGACTTCTTGGTTGCTGCCATCATTGGAAACGACACCATTGTTGCACACATTACATGTAAGTGTGCATTTTGTAATTTGTTTGTGCCCTGGCAAATCCCAGTTACTTGATACTCTATGGACAGAAAATACTTATCGTAAAAACTTTACAATATTTTTTACTAATTACTATATATAAGTGAAGATAGTCAAGTAATTAAATGCATACGCAGTTTATATGAATAAAAGATTTTAAATTGTTTCATAAGAGGCCCAAATATATTAACAAGAACCTAAAATTATTTTACATAGAATTCATATATGTGGCATTATGAGAACTGTTTAGTTAGTAATTAAGATATCTGCTCATGAATTTTATTAAAGTAAACATATAAAATATTAAGTAATTCTGCACAGACAGTGTTTCCTTATAATGTAAACATCAAACAAAGTGTGCTGCACTATACACTTTTATACACAAAAATCACACAAAAAATTATATTGACTGCTTTTCGTCATACACAAAATGGCACAAAAATGTTACATTACATAGCAAATACTTTGTTTATATATGGACATAGGATATGCTGCTTGAGGAAGGTATATGCAAGAAAGCTGAAAAAATTATTGGTCTGCGCACGCAGTATTTGGCGCGTATTGATTAAAAATCGTAACAATTATTTGTATGATCAGAAGTGCAGTTTTGTTGGGGAATGGAGGTACTACGCTAAACTCACCCTAACTACCACAAAACACACAGCGACCTTATACTACATATAAATCAGATCCATCTTTCTACAGGATATGGATTGTAGTAAAGGGGATTAGGATGGTTAGCTTTTTTCGCTGTTGTTCCCACTATGGAATACTGTTCAATATATTACCTCTCTTGTCTTTCCATATGAAAAAAAATGATTTGTCCTGACACTAACGATAGTATGAATGCTACATAAAATTTTTGTGTTGACATTCACGGTTTACACGGCAGTGTGTGCTGGCACGTCTATTGTTGTCGATTTGGTTTCTAAAGGAACCGCCTGAGCTAACAGTTAACACGTTTTCTTCTTTCTGTAGTGGCTGCCAAGTTCAGTTTCCTCTGACACCTGCAAAAGACTATTAGTATATGAAATATCTTTATGTTTTCCTTAATTAACCCTTTGTGGTTCGCTTGCTTTCAATTTATGATTTACTTCCATCTCTGGTCCTTTCCTTCCTTATTTGATTTCCATTATTATCTGAAAATATTTCATTAGTGGCACACATATATGCATTTATAAAGTTTGCAGCGCTGTATTTGTCTATGTTTACTTGTGACAGTGAAAAACTATATGAGACAAACCTGAATGTTACCTTATTCCAAGGTTTTCTCCATAATTTACATTGTTAGTATTTCCTCCCTTTTTTCCGAGCTATGCCCTGAACTATTTTTGTAAGACGATCGTTCGACTCCTTAGAAAAACTTGCTAAACCTAGAATAATCGTAACAGTGATAATTCATTAATAATATAATAATCGAAGTGTCTTTACAGACCTTATTACAAAATATTTAGTACTGGAGGCGTCTACAATGAACCCTCAAGGCATCTTACCTTCATTTAATTATTTTAATATGGAGGAATTCCTTTGAATCCTCTTGTATTACTTAACACTAACCCTTCTCTGGGAGTGGTGCCATCTTGTTTTAATTGTGCTTCGCGCATCCGTTCCTGCTGACAGCTCATACAATTGATAAGTGGTATTATGCATCAACTTCTGGAGTATTCTGATAACTAGACTTATGGTTTAGCAAGTGGAAGTTTCCATATGTAACATGTCCCATCGTAATCTGTGGAATAATCGTTTCATCACTTAGTAAACGTTGGATTCTTTTTATGAAGCTAATGATAGAACAGTGAGTATCGTATATTTTTTTAAAGTGGAAAGACAGAAGAATTTTTTCCATGGACACAACAGCGACCACTTACTTTCACGACGTAGTGAATCTGTTTCTCTCTTAAAAGGAACGCTTCAGCGAGGGCTGTGACGTATTTACGACCTGTCGACTGGAGTTACACACGAAAAACAGGTGAACTGGTAGAAGCGTCCTAAGCTGGGTGACGAACTCCCGCTAATGCCTTTGGTCTTGACCTACCTTATGCCCAACTGCGTCAAGCTAAAGGAAAAAAATAAAATGTTTCACTCTCGCCTCGCTGTCTCTCGAAATCTTGCTGTGGCATCGTAGTTTCTTACCTTGAGGGGACACTTGTTGTTAACACAATGAAGAAAATACGTCTTAAAACTAAAACAGAATACAGAAAATATACATAGAAGAATACACTTGAAAATACACAGCTTATTCAATGAATGGCTTTATGTGTGAGATATGATGTAGGCCTTTACTCTTGGAAGTATGTAAAGTTTCCAGTAAGACCGCATTGTCGTGCACAATGCGATGAAAGCAATATGCGCCATTGAATATGAAGAAAAATTTCTTAATAAGACTCTTACCTTCATTGGAGAGACGGTGGCTCTTAACAAATACCTTCTGATTGATGGCAAATTTCATCACTCTGATCCTTCTAGACAAAGATTCCATGCTTCATTCTGCCACCTGTCGTATTTTGTGGAGTGCAAGATTTACAACTTCACTGTTGCCGGAAAGGGTATCATTTCCATGGTCCTATCCGGTGGTTGTTCATTTTTGAGAGCTAGGATGAGAGTCAATGACGTAGAGTTTTGCGGTAACTCGTGTATTACGGCCTGAAATATCTTAATATGTGTATCTAATGTTCTGTGTTTACTGTAACAGTACAGTCTGCACAATTTATTGATCTCTTTCATATTATGTTCTGCCAGATTAGATGCTGGTCAGTATAGGGAAATAAAAACATGTTTTATTTTCTGTCAATGTAGCATGCATACCCAAGTACGTGAATGGAACTGGGAGCTATTATCGCACTAGTAGCCTTATCAAAGTGGCCTACTTCTTTCAGGAAATTTTTTAAGAAAGCTGCAGCAACTGTCTGTGCAGTATCTCTTCTCAAGGGAGTGAGAGAAATGTATTTTGATGTCAATTCAACTGCTACAAAAATGCAAGCACATCCATTTTCTGACCTCACAAGAGGTCCTAATAAATCAACTGCTGCTAAATCCCTCAGTTTTATGGGGATAATAGGAAACAATGGGGATTGAAGTGACACAGTGGGTGGCTTTGCTTTCTGACAAAGCTTACATCTGCTGAGGACACTTTTAATTCTCTTCGCCATGTTACTAAAACAGCATGTTGCGCGAAGTTTATGAAAGCACTTGCATGCACCATAATGTGCATAACTAAGGTGAATGTACCAGATGAGTTTGTTCACTAGCTCATCTGGTATACATATCACCCAAACAAAATTGTTACCATAGCTATTGTTCCTGACCAGGTAATAATGCTTAATTTTTGTGTTAGCTTCGTCTTGCCACTCCTCCTTAATGTCATTCCATACTGGGCTCTTTCCCAGTGTTCTGCAATGAGGACGAAGTGAAATTCTCAAACATGACTTTCCTTATCAAAAGAAGACTGAAGTTATTGTCATGGTCAACTTCCTTGTTATTTCCAGATGTCCAGTCGGTGCATGAGACAGTGTATCTGCAACAATATTCCCCTCACCAGGGATGTCGATAATCGTCATCAAAAATTCTTTAAGATAGAGAGCCCAGCGTCTTAGGCACTCTTGTGTCAGTTTTGAAGACATTAGAAATTGCAATGCATGATGATCTATGCAGACCATGTTTTTAAGATACAGATAAAAACTAAATTTCATAAAAGCCCTTACAATGGCTAATAGCTCCAGTTCTGTGATTGAGTAGTTCCGGTCTGACTTTGTCAGAACACTACTACCGAAGGCTATGCTCCTTTGTACAATAAAACCATTTTCCTCCACCTATTGAAAAAGGTGAACCCTAAGCTCAACGTTAGAAGAGTCTGTGGACAAGCAAAAATCTTTCGATAAGTCTGGATGAACTAATATTTTAGCTTCAAGCAGTGCTTTCTTCAAGCATTGGAATTCAATTTCAGCCTGCTCATCCCATTTCCACAGTGAGTTTTTCCCTGTGAGAGCATACAATCTTGGTATTGTAATAATTATTGAGTTCAGAAATCTACAATAAAAATTGATTAATCTGAGGAAACTGCGAACTTCTCACTTATTAGTGGGTGAAGAGATCTACTTTATACATTCAAATTTTTCAGCGTCCCGTTCTGTGCCTGCCAATGAAATAACACGGCCTAAAACTTTTACCTTAGCTTTTCATTATGCGGATTTCATTAGATTTACTGTAAGAAAGAGTTGCAGGAGAGAAAGTAGTATTGTCTTATGTTGTTGGCAAGATTTTTCTGCTATAAGAATGTTGTGGACATAAGCCTTGATATGTTTTTCAAGTAATCAGGTAGAATAGTATTTAGCCACTGAATAAACGCTGTTGTAGAGATGTTGTGCCCAAAGGGTAGCTTGCAGAATTGATAACAACTACTGAAATCCAAAATGCCATATATTGTTGGCATTCTGGATGAAGTTCAACTTGCGAAAAACTTGATCAGAGATCAACTGAGGGCAGGACTATACTCCATAGAAATGTTGGAGGAGCTTCTCAATAGCTTGAGACCTATCAGTTTCTGGTACTATAATGCTATTAATTTGTCTCGAATCCAAGACCAAACAGATCGAGCAATATCTCTTCTTTACAATGTATAATGGAGTCCTGTAGGAGCTTACTGCTGGCTCAATGATTCTGTGTTGTAACACAGTTTGAATTTCAGCTTTAACCTTTTCTCTATAGTGTGCAGGAATGGTATATGGTGGTATTCTAAATATATGGTGCGGTGTGACGTGGAACTTATAATTAAAACCTTAAATGGTGCCAGGACGACAGGTGAATACTTCAGCATGATTATGCAATATGTTTGCAAGGTCTTGTTTGTCATTCTTTGGACATTGTTGTGTGCTTTCTGCTTTGTCAAGGATTATACTACCTATGTCTATAACCTTATTAGTGTTCTGCCATGAATCATATTCTAAATTTAATCAGTGAAGTGTACAGATTTTGTTCTCTGAGAAAACATAGATAATTATCATATTCTTCTTGAGGAAAGAGCCATGCCTTCACTTGTAGACAAGCAAGTTTACCCTCTATTTTTAGTTCTACTTCTCCTTCGCTGAAGTTTAATACTGCTTTATGTGCACTCAAAAAGTCTACTCCTAAGATTATTTGAGTGGACACAAGTGGTAAAGTCACGAAGTTTGCTGAGAGAATATGACCCTGACACTTCAAATCTATGTTCATTTGTTGCCTCACACCCACACTCATCCCGGCAACGGCACCCTTAATTCGTGTCTTTTGCAAGGGAAGTACTGGGAAGTCTGTGATTTTACAACATTGACTAAACATGACACGACTTACAAAGGAAACAGGACTGACTGAATGTCAAACTGCTGAAAACTTGGTATCCCCAACTGAAATTGATATAATTGAGTTGAAAATAGTGTTCCTATTATCTTCCACTTTCTCTGATAGAAAATCCCTTGGATCATCTAACTGTACTGAGTTTAGTGTTGTAGTGTCATTGTCGTTTCTCCTATAATGTGCTTTTGCTACTTTTTGATTTATCACAGGAATTGTTTCGAGGATCTCGTTACCTTATATCAACAAATTCACGCAGATGTTTCTCCTTTACATTATCGTTGGGTTGCTAATCTCTTGCTGGCGGTTGCGGTTGTCTTCTGTGAAAATTGGGAGCAGAATTATTGTGGAAAAGGAGTTTGCTTGGGTCCTGTTAACTACTAAACAACTTTTGAGAAGGTATTTTATTAATTAAGTCTATTTAAAACTTCAGGTTCATCCTGAACAAGTATCAATAATAAGAATGACAAATGACATTTGTGTCAATAATGGCTGAGTGCCATATTTACAAATTATTTCCATTTCAAAGTTATATTAACATTTAGTAACCACAGCATATTACTTAGATGTGGATAATAATAATTATTATTATTTGGAGGGTAAGGAGTCTTCTTTCACTCTCAATCAAAATATGGGACTATTGCAAACTCGGACTAACGATCACAAGCCTAACTCTGCAATTGCTTTTGCTCTATACTTGCGAATTTTATGTTGTATTCCATCTTCAAGAGTAGTTAAGCCATCTAGATCTCTCCTGGCTATATAAATGAAATCAGGCCATGAGTGTGATAAGATATGCCATCACCGACGTGAGGGCAGCGTGACACGTTGTCTGTCTCCGAGCTCTCGAACAAAACTACTCTTCCACTCTCTGAGACAGATCTCGTCTCACAACAATGCTTAGAATTGGGTTCCCATAGTTCGCCCTCAGATTGTTACTATCGATAACTGAGTGCTTACACAATTCAAAGAACAGCGTTAAGTTACACATATTATTTTATGTAATGGAGAGTTCTGGCACACTGCTTCAGTGTATCACCACAGAAAAAACCGAAGACAGATAAAATAAAATAAAAATGATGGAAACAAAATGAGAACGTTACAGCCGACATTTTAAAAGAAATTTTACGTTTTACACCTGTTTCTGCACACTCCTGAGCTATTACAACACATACCACGTGTTATACAGGGTGTTACAAAAAGGTACGGCCGAACTTTCAGGAAACATTCCTCACACACAAATAAAGAAAAGATGTTATGTGGACATGTGTCCGGAAACGCTTAATTTCCATGTTAGAGCTCATTTTAGTTTCGTCAGTATTTACTGTACATACTAGATTCACTGCCGGGATACTCTACCTGTGCTGCTCGAACATCTGCCTTTACAAGTACGACACAACTTGTGGTTCATGCACGATGGAGCTCCTGCACATTTCACTCGAAGTGTTCGTACACTTCTCAACAACAGATTCGGTGACCGATGGATTGGTAGAGGCGGACCAATTCCATGGCCTCCACGCTCTCCTGACCTCAACCCTCTTGACTTTCATTTATGGGGGCATTTGAAAGCTCTTGTCTACGCAACCCCGGTACCAAATGTAGAGACTCTCCGTGCTCGTATTGTGGACGGCTGTGATACAATACGCCATTCTCCAGGGCTACATCAGCGCACCAGGGATTCCATGTGACGGAGGGTGGATGCATGTATCCTCGCTAACGGAGGACATTTTGAACATTTCCTGTAACAAGGTGTTTGAAGTCACGCTGGTACGTTCTGTTGCTGTGTGTTTCCATTCCATGATTAATGTGATTTGAAGAGAAGTAATAAAATGAGCTCTAACATGGAAAGTAAGCGTTTCCGGACACATGTCCACATAACATATTTTCTTTCTTTGTGTGTGAGGAATGTTTCCTGAAAGTTTGACCTTACCTTTTTGTAA
Organism: Schistocerca gregaria; assembly: GCF_023897955.1. Classification (NCBI taxonomy): domain Eukaryota; kingdom Metazoa; phylum Arthropoda; class Insecta; order Orthoptera; family Acrididae; genus Schistocerca; species Schistocerca gregaria. Next base: position 84,438,242 of record NC_064923.1, read on the forward strand.
CACCCTGCATATGTGCCAAACAATATTTATTGGTGCAAAGAAGATGTAATGAAATGTGTTGCCGAGTTGGGTGCTCGTTTTTTGAACAACACTGATTTCCAAACGTTGTAAGGTTTGAAGGCCATATCTGATACAGATCCGTGCTGAGGATACTGTACATTACGTGCCTACTTTCCCTAAGGCATCTATGTCTTCCATTGTGGTTTGTTCCAATAAAAAGGCATTGATAAACATAGAATATTACTGTATGCACAGTGCATAACATACTCTTATTCTGTCTCAGCTTACAATAGCATTGTAATAAGAAACATGGCAAAAGAGAAACATTTAATCAGATTCCTTAAACCTTGCTACTGAAGAAGCAGTTTCCGAAAACTAATTTTTCAACTAATTTCTTTAAAATTCTTTCAGAAATCTTGTACTTGTCCAGCTAATTTTATTTACTGTTGTAAAGACGATGTTCTCCTTCCTATTACTGTTTATCTTTTCCTGCTTCTGTTGCTGAGGTATCATGATCATTAGCTTATATAGTCATGGCAACACTAGTTATTTGAGGTCGCTAACATAAAAGGATAAGGAATTGCAGTAGTTCTTAATAAATAAAAGCAGCACCAAAACTGGGGTAACCTTGGAGTGGAAATACATTTTTCGACATGTTGTGCTTACGCAAGCACTTTCGTGCGAAAGGCAAAGGTCCCGAGTTCGAGTCTCGCTCCGGCACACAGTTTTAATCTGCCAGGAAGTTTCATATAAGCGCACACTCCGCTGCAGAGTGAAAATCTCATTCTGGAAACACCCTCAGGCTGTGGCTAAGCCATGTCTCCACAATATCCTTTCTTTCAGGAGTGCTAGTTCTGCAAGGTCTGCAGGAGAGCTTCTGTTAAGTTTGGAAGGCAGGAGACGAGGTACTGGCAGAAGTAAAGCTCTGAGGACGGGGCGTGAGTCGTGCTTGGGTAGCTCAGATGGCAGAGCACTTGTCCGGGAAAGGCAAAGGTCCCGAGTTCGAGTCTCGCTCCGGCACACAGTTTTAATCTGCCAGGAAGTTTCATACAAGCGTACACTCCGCTGCAGAGTGAAAATCTCATTCTGGAAACAACCCTCAGGCTGTGGCTAAGCCATGTCTCCGCAATATCCTTTCTTTCAGGAGTGCTAGTTCTGCAAGGTCTGCAGGAGAGCTTCTGTTAAGTTTGGAAGGCAGGAGACGAGGTACTGGCAGAAGTAAAGCTGTGAGGACGGGGCGTGAGCCGTGCTTGGGTAGCTCAGTTGACAGAGCAATTGCCCGCGAAAGGCAAAGGTCCCGAGTTCGAGTCTCGCTCCAGCACACAGTTTTAATCTGCCAGGAAGTTTCATGTTGAGCTTAGATTGTTTGTTATTGAAGTTTCCATAATTCAGTGTGAAGGTAGCACTCTACTCTAGAAACATAAAACAAGGAGTAATGCTCTGGTTTATTTATCGCACCATGCAAATATGAGTGAAAGAGAAGTTAATGAGTGGAGTTGGAGAAACAGTTGAAACGGCTAAAACTGAAAAAAAAAGAACCTCCTCGGCCCCGCGGAAGCGGTGACAAATTTTACACACAATATTCTGCTCTGTTAGCCATTCTATTAACGATAATATACCTTAGTTGCCTTGAACAGAAAGTGATGGTCAGTTGACGGAAAAAGCACAGATCATATCCCTCTGCTAGAAGGGTAGCAGAATTGATTCACAAAACTACTGTCCAATCTCATTAACACCTATCAGTTACAGAGTCTTAGAACTTATACTGAAGTTAAATATAATAGGGTACTTTCTCCTTGGCAATGAGGAAGGATTCCGACAACATTGGCCATGCAGAATCTTACACGCACTTTTCTCAAATGAGACTTTTCATGTTACCACACCAACCTTGACTAACGGAGGTACTGTTATATTAAAATTAGTCGAAATTTGTGACTGGATGCAACATTTCTTGCTACACAGGATGCAGCGTATTATCTAGGATGTAAACTCATCAACAGATGTAAAACTACTGCCGTATTTCCTCAGCGAAGTGTGTTTGGGCCCTTGCTGTTCATGTTAATATTAACCTCGGATGGTGATGTTGTCATCTATAATGAAGTACGATGTGAAAGAGGGCTGCACAAGTGATAAGATTTCAGAGTGCTGCGAGGATTGGAACCAGTTTAAAATGTTCGGAAATGTGAAACTGTGCATTTCACAAAATGATATAAAGGGCTGAACTGTGACTACAATATCAGTGAGTCACATTTAAAATTTTTCAGCAATGCTGAGCAATTACAGCGAGAATATATCTGATTGAAAATTCCTAACACATGATATTCATGTCGTTGAGAAGTGACTGTACAACATATATTCAAATACAGTCTAGTAAAAAGAAGTAAAATAAAAAATAAAAAAGACTCACCACGAACGAATTATCCGAATGAGACGGAATCGGTAGATCTGATTAACACGTACAGACAAGCAAATGATTAAAATTTCAGACGAACTGGATCATTCATCACGAGAAATAGTTTCACAAATTGAGTAGTTCAATAACGCATTCGTTCGCCTCTGTCTCTTACGCAAGCATTCTGCTTTGCATTAATTGATAGTAGGTGGGTGTCCTCCTGAAGCTTATCGTGCCAAATTCTGTCCAATAGACGCGTCAGATCGTTAAAATCCCGAGCTAGAGGGAGAGTTCTGTCCATAAGGTCCAGATGATCTCAGTTGTGGAGAGATCTGGCAGTCTGACCGACGGAGGTAAGGTTTGGCAACAAGGAAGACAAGCAGTAGAAACTCTCGCCGTGAGCGGGCAGGTATTATTTGCTAAAATGTAATACCAAAATGGCTTGCCATGAAGGATAACAAAACTGGGTGTAAAATATCGTCGACGTACCGCTGTGGTGTAAGGGTTCCGTGGGTAACAACTAGAAAGGTCCTGCTATGAAAAGAAATGGCACTGCAAGCCAGTCTATGTCGGGCGAGCGACAGACAGGTTGGTATCCCACCGCTTTCTGGGGCGTCTCCAAACAGGTCTTCGCTGCTCGTCACAGGATCATTTAGAAACAGGACTCATCGCTGAAGACAATTCTACTCGAGTCAATAGTCTGGAGACGCCCTGGAGAGCAGTGGGTTACCAACTTATATGTCCACTGTATGGGTCGACAACAAGGAATGACGGTCTCGGGTGCCACTTGTGTTCGTAGCGGAACCCTTTGTCATCCGTGGTATCCTTACAGCACAGCTTTACGTCGACGATATTCTTCGGCCCGTTTTATTGCCCTGCACGGCAAACCATCGTGGGCTTACACTTCAGCAAGATAATGCCCAAGCGCACCCAGTGAAAGTTTGTACTGCTTGTTTTCATGCTTGTCAAACCGTACCTTCCCCAACCAGGTCGCCGGATGTCTCCCCAACTGCGAACGTTTGGAGCGTTATGGGTAGGGCCCCCAACCAGCTGGGGATTTTGACGATCTAAAGCGCCAATCGGACCGAATTTGGCACGATATCCCTCAGGTGGACACACAAAAACTCTATCAATTTATGCAAAGCCGAATAACAATTGTCATAAGGGCCAGAGGTGGACCAACGCGTTACTGATTTCCTTAACTTGTGAAGCTGTGTCTCTTGAGTAAATAACCCAGTTCTTCTGAAACGGTAATTCTCGTACCGCGCGCTGTGGAATTTGAATCCCCGCCAGACGTCTTGGGCGTCGAAGAGCCCTGAAGGTCTCTGCACCACCTCGCCGTAAGCTGTTGCGGCGCACGCCTCCTGGCCCACATATGGCGTGAGGGTGCCACAGCGGAACACGTGGTTGCAGCGGCCAATAACGGCGTCCCTGATATAATACTTAAGCGACTACCTCTCGCTCAGCCAGGTGTTCAGCAAGTTCTGGGAATCCATCCTTTCCCGGCGCATCCATCACCACCTCCGTCAAAACCACCTCCTCCTCAACACCCAATGTGGCTTTCGACCTTCCTTCTCTGCTGATGACCAACTTCTCCGCCTCACTCATCTCCTCTCCCTCCAGCTTAACTCCCGTCGCTCCGCCATTTTTGTCTTTCTTGACCTCGAAAAGGCCTACAACCGTGTCTGGCATCCTGGCCTCCTGTTTAAACTCCAAACCTACGCCCTTCCTATCAACAACATCCATCTGATGGCCTCCTTCCTCTCCCACCGCCCCTCCTATGTTACCACTCATAATGCCAATTCCTTCTACCCCTCTGCAGGTGTGCTCCAGGGCTCTGTTCTTTCCCCTCTCCTCTACTTCCTGCACATGGCAGATATACCTCAACCCCCTCCCCCACTACACCTCGTGCAAGATGCTAATGACACTGCATTCCTCGCCCTCGCTCCTACCCTCCAACGGTCCCAACGCCTTCTTCAGAATCACCTTGACCTATTTGCTGCATGGTGTAACCAGTGGCTCCTGAAAATCAATCGTTCAAGACCCAGGCAATCATCATAGGTCGTACCACTCGCTCCTTCCGGCTCCTGGATTTCTCCCTTTCTGTCTGCACCCGTACTGTCCGCCTCACCCTCACCCACACCTACCTTGGCCTCACTGTTGACCGTCACCTCACCTGGATCCCTCATCTCCGCTCTATCCAATCCAAAGCCCACAACCGCCTCTGATTCCTCAAACTCCTCTCTGGCCAGACATGAGGGTTGCACCCCTCTACCATCCTCCACACCTACAAATCCTTAATCCATCCCATCCTCTGCTATGCCAGTCCTGCATGGATATCTGCCCCCCCCCCCCCCAATTCTGTAAGTCCCTCCAGATCCTTGAGCGTTATGCACTCCACCTCGCCTTCCGTATACGCCTCCCGTCCCCCACGCGGATCCTCTATGACCTCATTCCTTTCCCCCATCTGCTCCTATCCCTCGAACATATCAGCATCCTCTACACCTCCCGCCGCCTTGATCCCCTTCACCCCCTTGTTGCTCCTCTCCTCTCTCATCCCCGCCCTGTGCCACGTCTTCACTGTTGACTGTTGTGTCCCCCCTACCCTCCATCTCTACACCCTTCACCTCCTTTCCCAAGGTGGCTTCCATCAACTCCCCCTCCCAAATTATTCCCTCTCTCCCTCCATTTATCCCTCCTATCAACTGATCCTCACTCCCCCTCTTTTCCTCTGTCCTTTTCCCGGCTCCCTTCCATCCTCTTTTTCCCCCACATCCCCTCTCTCTGCCCCTTTCTCTCCCCTGAGTCCCTTTGGATTTCCTTTCTCTGCCTCTTATCATTCCCTCTCGCATCTGCCCTGTCCCAATCCTCCTTTATGAGTCCTCTCCCTCCTTGGTTCCCCCCCTTTTCGTTTTTTCCTTCCTCCCTCCTTGTTTTTCCGCCTTCTGCCTTTGACGCAGGAGTGTCATTTTTGTGCCGCCATTTTCGTGCAGTGTTTTACAATGAGTGTTCCGTGTTGTGTTTTTTGGGAAATGTTGTGAATGGCCATCATACTGTCGCTGGGTGTGCCTTTTTTCTCCTGCGAACAGAAACCAGACTGTCGCCGTGTTCTTTAATTGTGTGTGTACTCTGTTACATGTCTGATTCCTGTGTGTTTTATTAACATTGCCAACCCCTTTTGCTTTCTGTTTCAACTTTCCGCATTTTTCCGCCATTTTATACTTTAAGTCACCGTTTTATCGCCTGTTTTTCTTGTTTCTTTTCTTCTTCCATTTTTAAAGAAAGTCTGTAGGCTGTATAGCAGCGTACTAAGCTGCTGCCAGAACGCCACCTTTGGGGGGAATTGAAAATCAATAAAGGAAAAAAAAGGCTCAGCCAGCCAGTCTAATCGCGCGTACGTCTGTTGACACATCGCCTCCCCTTAGACAGCTTACTTACTTTCCTGTTCTGTGTACGAGTGGACGTTGTTGCGATCTTGTTGTTGTTCGTCCTGTCCGCTGGTCGTGTCCCTCCTCTCCCGTTGTGTTGTTGATCGCGGGTCGCTACGCCGGTCTCGCGGCTCACTTCAACAGCGCGACCGTTCCCCGTTGGAGTTACAACAGTAATCATGTGTTTGTCTGTGCATGTATATCACATCTACCGATTTCCGTCTCATTCGCATAATTCCCGGTACTACAAAAAAGATAAACGGATACGAATAATTCACAGGACTCTGAGAATAAAGAGTTCAGAGAGAAACGTAATAATAACAGGTTACTTTTAAGTGAATTGTACAGGGTGTTTCAAACATGACCGGTATATTTGAAACGGCAATTAAAACTAAACGAGCACCGATAGAAATACACCGTTTGTTGCAATATGCTTGGGACAACAGTACATTTTCAGGCGGACAAACTTTCGAAATTACAGTAGTTACAATTTTCAACAACAGTTGGCGCTGCAAGTGATGTGAATGATATAGAAGACAACGCAGTCTGTGGGTGCGCCATTCTGTACGTCGTCTTTCTGCTGTAAGCGTGTGCTGTTCACAACGTGCAAGTGTGTTGTGGACAACATGGTTTGTTCCTTAGAACAGAGGATTTTTCTGGTGTTGGAATTCCACAGTCTAGAACACAGTGTTGTTGCAAGAAGACGAAGGTTTCAACGGAGGTTTAATGTAACCAAAGGACCGAAAAGCGATACAATAAAGGATCTGTTTGAAAAATTTCAACGGACTGGGAACGTGACGGATGAACGTGCTCGAAAGGTAGGGCGACCGCGTACGGCAACCACAGTGGGCAACGCGAAACTAGTGCAGCAGGTGATCCAACAGCGGCCTCGGGTTTCCGTTCGTCGTGTTGCAGCTGCGGTCCAAATGACGCCAACGTCCACGTATCGTCTCATGCGCCAGAGTTTACACCTCTATCCATACAAAATTCAAACGCGGCAACCCCTCAGCGCCGCTACGATTGCTGCACGAGAGACATTCGCTAACGATATAGTGCACAGGATTGATGACGGCGATATGCATGTGGGCAGCATTTGGTTTACTGACGAAGCTTATTTTTACCTGGACGGCTTCGTCAATAAACAGAACTGGCGCATATGGTGAACCGAAAAGCCCCATGTTGCAGTCCCATCGTCCCTGCATCCTCAAAAAGTACTGATCTGGGCCGCCATTTCTTCCAAAGGAATCAATGGCCCCTTTTTCAGATCCGAAACGATTACTGCATCACGCTATTTGGACATTCTTCGTGAATTTGTGGCGTTACGAACTGCCTTAGATGACACTGCGAACACCTCCTGGTTTATGCAAGATGGCGCCCGGCCACATCGCACGGCCGACGTCTTTAATTTCCTGAATGAATATTTCGATGATCGTGTGATTGCTTTGGGCTATCCGAAACATACAGGAGGCGGCGTGGATTGGCCTCCCTATTCGCCAGACATGAACCCCTGTGACTTCTTTCTGTGGGGACACTTGAAAGACCAGGTGTACCGCCAGAATCCAGAAACAATTTAACAGCTGAAGCAGTACATCTCATCTGCATGTGAAGCCATTCCGCCAGACACGTTGTCAAAGGTTTCGGGTAATTTCATTCAGAGACTACGCCATATTATTGCTACGCATGGTGGATATGTGGAAAATATCGTACTATAGAGTTTCCCAGACCGCAGCGCAATCTGTTGTTGACAACTGTAACTACTGTAATTTCGAAAGTTTGTCCGCCTGAAAATGTACTGTTGTCCCAAGCATATTGCAAGAAATGGTGATTTCTATCGCTGCTCATTTAGTTTGTATTGCCGTTTCAAATATACCGGTCATTTTTCAAACACCCTGTATGTACAATATGGTTCGCTTTCATTTGAATATGAAATAAACTTTGTGTCACGTGGGAGTAAGCATTAAGAGTAATCTAAAATGGAATGACCATATAAAATTAATCGCCGGTAAAGCAGATGCCAGACAGATTCATTGGAAGAATCCTAAGGAAATGCATTCCGAAAACAAAGGAAGTAGGTTACAGTACAATTGTTCGCCTACTGCTTGAATACAGCTCACCGGTGTGGGATCCGTCCCAGATAGGGTTGACAGAAGAGATAGAGAAGATCCACCAGGATCATTTAGTAATCGCGAAAGCGTTACGGAGGTGACAGATAATCTCCAGTGGAAGACTCTGCAAGAGAGACGCTCAGTACCTCGGTACGGGCTTTTGTTAAAGTTTAGAGAACATACCTTCACCGAGGAGTCAAGCAGTATATTGCTCCCTCCTACGTATATCTCGCTAAGAGACCACGAAGATAAAATCAGAGAGATTAGAGCCCACACAGAGGCATACCGACAATCTTTCTTTCCACGAACAATACGAGACTGGAACATAAGGGAGAACCGATAGAGGTTCTCAAGGTACCCTCCGCCACACACCGTCAGGTGGCTTGCGGTGTATGGCTGTAGATGTAGATGTAGAAGTACTAAAATTTCGAGTCACATATCAGGTACCTTATGACCTAACCCTGGCAGTTAATCGAAGTTGATGCCTGAATGTAAATTAATACTTAAGATACAACCTAGCTAAACGGTCTTTACCATGAATCCGTTTACCATCTGCTCATAATATAGATCCAAAGTTTGCATAATTACTAACTGGCTTTAAGGTGCAGTCAAATGTAAACGAGACAGATGGAAAAAATAAGTAAACTTCTATTTTAAAGTGTAATCGGCATAACCGTTAATTTATTAAACCTGTGTGGGACAAGCGGTAAATGCCTTCACGGAAAAATATTCTCGGTTGCCTGTGGAACCATGATTGTACGCATGTCACTACCTCTTCGTCCAAAGCAAATCGATAACGACGAACGTCTTTCTTCACCCCCCTGTTGTGACCAAGGCTGTGCGCTGCGGAAACATCGGCGGGAAGCGCTGACACGTCTCCAACACAGTCCTTACCTCTCCCTAAACGATTTCTACATTTTTGGAGTCCTGGAGAAAGAAGTCCGCAGTCGTCGATTTGCGCTGGTCGAAGACATGGGAGCCTGGTGACAGTCATGGTTCCGCTGACAACCGCCTTCTCTCACAAAGGGATAATTATATTAAAGTTATGGCGATTAATTTTGAAATAACCAGTTTAATTACTTGTTTTCCATCTGTCCCGTGTTCATTTGACTGTAGCTTATACGAAAGGATGTCAAGAGTAGTTAACAGCAATTAGAAATTGCACTTTTTGCTCTCCGTACTAACGGCCTCTACTGTAAATTACCGGTAGTTTCGATCAACGTACGAGTATTACGGATGTTCTTTGTACATTCAAATGGGAATCTCTGGAGGGTAGCCGGCGTTCTTTTCGAACACTATGGAGAAAAATTAGAGAATCAGCATTTCCGGCTGACTGTAGAACGATTGTGCTGCCACCAGTGGATATTTCGAGTGGGCACATCGAAGACAAGATACTAGTAATTAGAGCTCGTAAGAGCCGTGTAGACGTTTTGCCGTCGCTGCATTCTGCGAGTCTTATACGAAAGAAAATGAGTAATAGTGTTACTAGATACCCCCCGACTTTGCGATATACATCTCAGTAAATTAGCTTACCGCAGCAATTTTTATTCTCTGCTTTCGTATGGCATCATATTGTGGGGTAAATCATCATTGAGTAAAAGAGTGTTCATTGCACAAAAGCGTGTAATCAGAATAACTGATGGAGCTCATCCAAGGTCATCCTGCAGACACTTATTTAAAGAGCTAGGGATCTTCACTGTAGCCTCACAATGTATATACATATTCACCTACGTAATTTGCTATTAAGAATCCGAACGAATTCAGATGGAATAGCAGTGTACATGGCTACAACACTAGGAGAACGGATGATCTTCACCACTCAAGGTTAAATCTAACTTTGGCTCAGAAAGGGTTAAATTATCCTGTCACTTACCCAATAGCATCAAAAGTCAGACAGATAGCGATATAGCATTTAAAAGGAAATTAAAAGAATTTCTGAATGTCAACTCCTTCTACTCATTAGATGAATTTTTGGATATAGTAAGTGGGTAATTTTCTCACCCCCACCCAAAAAACAATATGTGTCATGTAATATTTTGTGTATTTTGTGCAATGTAATATCCTGTACAGACACCTTTTATTAACCTGAAACCTTCCACATCATTACGAAGTCTCTTGACAGATAACATTATAAAGTACCCTTTAAAGATCTATACAGGTAATACAGGTTGGTTTATTAGTCTGTAATTGCCCTTCTATAACAAGCCGGGGTCCCAGAATCGCATCTGTTGTCGCTAATCCCCTTCAGAGTCCAAACTAATCATTCCGCTATCTCTCACTTTCTCTTCAGTTTTCCTCAGAATTATCTTTCATGAGAATTTTTGATGCTCGCGATATTTGGGTTTCGTAGCTGCCGCTTTCCTCGGTATGACATCCTCGATGCATTTCTGGAAGTCAATTTGTATTTTTGCTACGTTATGGTTGGGCCCAATCAGTTACAGTAACATTCTTAATTAACTCTGGACTGCTTTTATCTCCAGTAGATCTTTAAGAGTTTTCTTCAAAGGCATCTTGCAGAATGTCGTTTCCTTTGTCATTTTCCTCTGCTTTTTGTTTCTTTATTCTAGGACATTCTTTGATAAAGCTATTCGGTTAAAGAATTCCTCAATATGTTCTTTCAATCTCTTCACCACGTCTACACCAAGAAGTATTTTTTCCTCTTGGCATTCTGCTGTACCCGAGACAGTTGTTTGGTGTTTAAGATTTTGTTTGCTGTTTTGAGTGCTATATGAGTTTTTGCATTTCACATATTGTCTTCCACTTCTCTGAATATTTCCTCAAGAAACCTTTATTTCACTTTAATAGCTTCTCTATTGACCATGCTCTTCCTCGTGTATTCAGCTGTTCCTCGTTTATGATTAGTGTTTTCACACAGTCTTCTATTTTCCTGTAAGTTGATAATAATCTCCTGTAATCCATTTCTTCTTGGTTTTGGGTTTATATATTCTAATTTCACTCAGGTGCAAAAAGTCATGGGATGCCTCCTAATATCGCCTCGGACCTCCTTTCACCAAGCGAAGGTCACCAGTTCAACGTGGCATGGAGTCCACAAAATGGTGGGAGTGCCCTGCAGAAATATTGAACCATGCTCCGTGTACAGCAGCCCATAATTGCAAAAGTGTTGCCGGTGCAGCATATTGTGTACGAACTGACCTCTCGAATATGTCCTGTACATGTTCGATGGAATTCATGCCGGGTGGTCTGCGTGACCAAATCATTCTCTCGAATTATCCAGAAAGTTCCGCAAACCAGTAGTGAGTAATTGTGGCCCAGTGACATCGTTGTTAGGGCACGGGAAGTCCATGAATGGCTGCAAATTGTCTCCATGTAGCGGGATACAACCACTTCGAGTCAATGATTGGACCTGCTGGACCAGAGGAATTAGTCCTTTCCATGTAAACACAGTCCGCACCATTATGGGGTTAGCACCAGCTTGCACAGTGCCTTGTTGACAACTTTGGTTCATGACAGCGTAGGGTCTGCGCCACACATGAGCCCTATCATCAGCCACTGCCATCTGAAATCGGAACTCTTCTGAACAGGCTACATTCCACGAGTCGTCTAGAATCCAACCCATATGGTCACGAAACCAGGAGAAGCGCTGAACGCCATATCGTGGTGTTAATAAAGGCACTTGCGTCGGCCGACTTTTGCCATAGCACATTAATGCCAAATTTCGCCTGAAAATCGTAATGGATACATTCGTCGTACGTCTCACACTGATTTCTGCATTTATTTCTCCACACAAACACCACTGCTCGCGATCATCAGGTGAAGGCCGTTGACCACTGCGTTGCCCGTGGTGACAGGTAACGCCAGAAATTTGGAATTCCCGGCGTACTCTTAATACTGTGGATCTCGGAATATTGAATTCCCTAACGGTTTGCGAAACGGAATGTTCCACGCGTCTAGCAGGAACTACCGCTTCGCTTCAAAGTCTGTTAAATCCCGTCGTGCGGTTACGATCAAGCCAGAAACCTTTGCACATGAATCACCTTTCCACATGAAACACATATGACAGATTCACCGAAGCACTATCCTTCTATACCTTGTGTACACAATATCACCGCCATTTGTTTGTATGCATATGTGCATATCGCTATCCCATGACTTCTGTCACCTCATTGTATCGTGATGTTAAAATCTTCTCGGTTATAAGGCCGCGTCATCTTTTTTCTAAAATGTTCGACGTTTCGACCCCTCTGATGGGATCTTCCTCAGGATCTTTTGGTGTTCGCTACTGCTAGTACACTGTTAGAGACGAGTGTCACGTCCACTTATAAAGTGTGAGTTTTCTGGCGTTCGTGCTGGAGAAGTGATGATATTGGTTAAAATTCATATGGCCACCATTGGTGGGCCATTTTCATAGGCTAATATTCCCGCTCTGATGCAGAAGAAGGGGTAGGGGCGATGTTAGCTCATCTCCTTTGGATTCCATTGGCGGTCCATCGTCATTGGATAGAAAGGCACTATTTCACACTTATGCTGGCTAAGGGTTAATGGTTGAAATGCCTGGTATCGCTATTGGTTGGTCGTCATCAGTGGCTAGATTCAAAACGGACAGAGCAAGAGAGGGGAAATGTTTACCCAAAATATTATTGTCCACCGAGGTGACTTGCAGCGCGTTGTTTATGCCGCTCACACACCGCGGCCGCATACTTACTTACTTGATGGCGAGATCCAAGATGCCGGAACCCTATAGCCGTCCTAGAGAGGATGCATTCTTAGAAATTTCAACGGCTTCTCGGACCTTTCTTCTATAAATGTTTTTTTTTTCTTTAGCCAGTATACGTACGTTATTAAAATCGATGTCAGAGCCACAGTTCTCAATGATGTTCCGCTACTGCCGATTTTACACTTTCATTTAGCAGCATGTGCCGTTCGTGTTCCTTAATGCGTTCTTTAACAGTTCTTCCCGTTTCCCCTATATACACTTTGCCGCAGCCACATGACACTTGTGGAGGTAATCAGGTGCATCCGTTTTCCGTCAGAAAAAGTCTTTTGTTTTGACTAAAGAAAGATGTCTGAATACCAATTTCCTTTATGATTCTGCTTATGCGGTCAGTGACCCCAGAAAGGAACGGTATAAATATTCCGCCTAAAAGCCCTGTCGACTGAATAGCTATCATACCCATTTGCGTTCAATGTACTCTTTAAAAAATTCGATTCCAAGTTGTCGTCATCGCTGATACGGAATGCACGTGAAGGCAGAGTGTTGAGTACTGCTTGCTTCTGGGCCGGGAGGTGGTTCGAAGTGGAATCTAAATACCTGTTTGTCGGCTTTCTATACACTCTGTGACCTAGCGTCTTATCAGATCTTCTGTATACCAACACAAATGGTTCAAATGGCTCTGAGCACTATCGAACTTATTCAATCCCGCGTCCGGCCATCCTGATTTAGGTTTTCGTGATTTCCCTAAATCGCTCCAGGCAAATGCCTGGATGGTTCCATTGATAGGGCGCGGCCGACTTCCTTCCACGTCCTTCCCTAATCCGATGAGACCGATGACCTCGCTGTTTGGTCTCTTCCCCCAAACAACCCAACCCACTATGGGAATTAACTTCTGAGGTCATCTGTCCCCTATAACTTAGAACTACTTAAACCTAACTAACCTAAGGACACCACACACATCCTGCCCGAGGCAGGATTCGAACCTACTACTGTAGCTGTCGCGAGGTTCCAGATTGTAACACCTAGAACCGCTCGGCCAGTCCGACCGGCGGTATAGCAACACATCTGAGAACGGGAGACCGACCTCACTCTCAACCTCCAAGGTGAATTTGACTTGGGGTAAATTCCATTTAAGAAATCATGGAACGCATGAAGTTCTTCTTCGCCGTGTGGCCATGTAACAAATGTATCGTCCACATGACGGAGCCGGCAAGAAGGCTTTAAAGGAGCACTTATTAACGCTTGTTATAAAAACGTCAGCTGCAACTGGCGAAATGGGTGAGCCCTTAGCCAGGCCGTCAGTCTGTTTACAGAATTCACCATTGTACACTCCTGGAAATTGAAATAAGAACACCGTGAATTCATTGTCCCAGGAAGGGGAAACTTTATTGACACATTCCTCGGGTCAGATACATCACATGATCACACTGACAGAACCACAGGCACATAGACACAGGCAACAGAGCATGCACAATGTCGGCACTAGTACAGTGTATATCCACCTTTCGCAGCAATGCGGGCTGCTATTCTCCCATGGAGACGATCGTAGAGATGCTGGATGTAGTCCTATGGAACGGCTTGCCATGCCATTTCCACCTGGCGCCTCAGTTGGACCAGCGTTCGTGCTGGACGTGCAGACCGCGTGAGACGACGCTTCATCCAGTCCCAAACATGCTCAATGGGGGACAGATCCGGAGATCTTGCTGGCCAGGGTAGTTGACTTACACCTTCTAGAGCACGTTGGGTGGCACGGGATACATGCGGACGTGCATTGTCCTGTTGGAACAGCACGTTCCCTTGCCGGTCTAGGAATGGTAGAACGATGGGTTCGATGACGGTTTGAATGTACCGTGCACTATTCAGTGTCCCCTCGACGATCACCAGAGGTGTACGGCCAGTGTAGGAGATCGCTCCCCACACCATGATGCCGGATGTTGGCCCTGTGTGCCTCGGTCGTATGCAGTCCTCATTGTGGCGCTCACCTGCACGGCGCCAAACACGCAAACGACCATCATTGGCACCAAGGCAGAAGCGACTCTCATCGCTGAAGACCACACGTCTCCATTCGTCCCTCCATTCACGCCTGTCGTGACACCACTGGAGGCGGGCTGCACGATGTTGGGGCGTGAGCGGAAGACGGCCTAACGGTGTGCGGGACCGTAGCCCAGCTTCATGGAGACGGTTGCGAATGGTCCTCCCGATACCCCAGGAGCAACAGTGTCCCTAATTTGCTGGGAAGTGGCGGTGCGGTCCCCTACGGCACTGCGTAGGATCCTACGGTCTTGGCGTGCATCCGTGCGTCGCTGCGGTCCGGTCCCAGGTCGACGGGCACGTGCACCTTCCGCCGACCACTGGCGACAACATCGATGTACTGTGGAGACATCACGCCCCACGTGTTGAGCAATTCGGCGGTACGTCCACCCGGCCTCCCGCATGCCCACTATACGCCCTCGCTCAAAGTCCGTCAACTGCACATACGGTTCACGTCCACGCTGTCGCGGCATGCTACCAGTGTTAAAGACTGCGATGGAGCTCCGTATGCCACGGCAAACTGGCTGACACTGACGGCGGCGGTGCACAAATGCTGCGCAGCTAGCGCCATTCGACGGCCAACACCGCGGTTCCTGGTGTGTCCGCTGTGCCATGCATGTGATCATTGCTTGTACAGCTCTCTAGCAGTGTCCGGAGCAAGTATGGTGGGTCTGACACACCGGTGTCAATGTGTTCTTTTTTCCATTTCCAGGAGTGTATTTAAAATAGCTCGAACGAAGACATAATTGTCACAAACGTCTGGAGCAACGTTTTCTCTTATGATCTCCATTGTACTTGATGTCTGCTACTTCCCCTGTAACGCCTGTACTTTACACCCAGTCTTCTTTTACTCTACCATAATGGAAATGTTTGTAACTTAGAAAACCAAATGCGAACTTTGTCGCTTTCAGAACAACTGTAGAATGACAATACGGCTGGATATCGCGCCAGAGCCTGTCTGTGTATTGTCTGCCTCCCTGGCTTCGCTGTTCTGAGCTGCAGTCCGTCGCTACGGGCAGAGGTGGGAGTTGACGCATGCCCGGACCGCCCACGGAAGCGGCGTACAATACCCGCGCTGCGCTGCCACGCACCTACGCACTTCCCGTTACGCATGTCGGCTAATTTGCCGCCCACGCCGGTGCCGCCACTGGACTGAGCCCTGGCGTAAAGTCGTCGCCCGACTGCGCTGTGGAGCGAACACCACGAAACCTCGCCCTCAATAAGCGGGCGTCGGAAGGCAGCACAGGCAGAAACTCGCGGCGCCGCTTTGAACTCGGAGAAATGTCTCGCGTCCACAGGTCTCATTCTGGCTTCCGGCAGGCACCGAGTTATCAGGGCATTTAGCAGGAACGTCACACCTGAAGACTTTGAACGCAACGGCGCCCGGAAGCCAGAGCCAACTCGGTCCACATACTGTCGCACTACACGCACTACTACTGTTTCTCATGCATGTAGGCGACATTCTGTCTAATATAGGACAAGGAGCAGAGGCCCTGTTTACTAAACTCGCTAGTATAATAACCGACGTAAAAAAAAAGAGGGAGCCTAAAACATAACTGGCCAGTAAAAGATTTACAATATAACAGACGCGGTATTCACCCACGGAGTGAACCCTCCACTGTAGAAACCAGTTTATGAATCTGTCCTATTCGTTTTCGTGTGCAGCTACCGCCAGCAACATGAAAAGGAATTATATAAAAAAAAAAAAATGTATACCATCCTTCTTTTGCGGCGAAGTGATTGAAATGGACCACTTACCACCAATTCTCAATGTCACTAAATAATTGTTGTTGTTGTGGTCTTCATTCCTGAGACTGGTTTGATGCAGCTCTCGATGCTACTCTGTCCTGTGCAAGCTTCATCTCCCAGTACTTACTGCAGCCTACGTCCTTCTGAATTTGTTTAGTGTATTCATCTCTTGGCCTCCCTCTACGATTTTTACCCTCCACGCTGCCCTCCAATATTAAATTGGTGATCCCTTGGTGCCTCAGAATATGTCCTACCAAGCTGTGCAATAAATTTCTCTTCTCCGCAGTTCTATTCAGTACCTCCTCACGTGATGTCTGGGTGTAGTAGTTCTAAGTTTTAGGCGACTGATGACCATTGATGTTAAGTCCCATAGTGCTCAGAGCCATTTGTACCATTTTTGAATACCTCCTCATTAGTTATGTGGTCTACCCATCTAAACTTAAGCATTCTTCTGTAGCACCACATTTCGAAAGCTTCTATTCTCTTCTTGTCTAAACTATTTATTGTCCACGTTTCACTTCCATACATGGCTACACTCCATACAAATACTCTCAGAAACGACTTCCCGACACTTAAATCTATACTCGATGTTAACAAACTTATCTTCTTCAGAAACGCTTCCCTTGCCATTGCCAGTCTACATTTTATATCCTCTCTACTTCGACCATGATGACTTATTTTGCTCCCCAAATAGCAAAACTCAATTACTACTTTAAGCGTTTAATTTCCTGATCTAATTCCCTCAGCATCACCCGATTTAATTCCACTGATTTTATTTATTTGCTAAAGTTATTTCCTAATAAAGCTGAAAGACGTAATTTGCAAAAGAAGAGAACACTGTGCACTGCCACTATTTAATACGGTTTTCATCTGATTGATTTTATCTTTTTGACGGATACCGAGTGTATGCCTTTTCTTTTTTTGAAAAAAATGTTTACCTTCATTTCTATTGACATTCTTAAACAATTTAATACATTGCACAATGCTTATGCGTAATACAGACTACAAGGAAGGATTGTTTTTGATTAGACACACAAGTCAGTTCTTTGTTTTATATTTCCTTTAATACAGAATACTTCGGATACCTAGGTACCTCTTTATTATATTGTTACACCAGTGAGACACTGAGAGTGAGAGAGAGATAGAGAGACAGAGAGAGAATCAAACTTTTACACCAATTATTAATCAACAAAGATTGCTATATGTTTTTGTTATAATTATTGATTATCCTTAACTTCAAACATCGATGTCCATTAACAACATAATTCGTTGCATCTCATTGTATTCTTTTTTAGTTGTGAAATATCCCCTTTGAAAAATTTATGAATTACTGTGCTGATAAACCTCTTACATTATTTGATAATCAAAGAGCTGTGTAGAACTGAACGTACTCAGACATTACGCTTTTTACTTATTCTGATCAACACGAAACTGACACACAATATTTTTAGCGCAACGCAATCTGACTTTCAATAATCTCTACAAAAGAATGGCTCTGACTAACAATAACCTATACCTTTCATGAATCAGTTACCTCACAAAAATTTTCGTTACTCGAACTACTGCAATACAGCGAGCGCCACTACTGCCAGCTAACTAAAAGATTCTAACTACTGAAGGCGCTAACTACTGATAGGCATACCAAGATAATGAAAGATTTTGATAGAGAACAAACAATGTATTTACCTTAATAGTGTTCATCGTGATTATCCGCTCTCAAAACCCCGCCATCTCTCTCCCCACATCCACCACTGCTGGCGGCGCACCTCCAACTACGCAAAGCCACGCGCTGTTCACATCCAACTGCCCAACACTACAATGGCGAATATTCCGACAATGCAAACCAGCCACAGACTGCACACAGCACAGCAAGTGATTTTCATACAGAGCGCTACATGACGTTACCAACAAAAAAACCTAAACAGCCTACTTACAGTTGTATTACTTATTCCGTTGATCATGATATACAAACATTCTGCCAACTGTCGATCCCTCATAACACTCTCTCGTCTCTGATTCCACTACAGGTTCCTATTTGTAACATCAGTGTCTCTTTCCTTATTAATTGTCCGGGCTGAATCATGTGACCTCAAAAAATATCCACTTCTGACGCAAAAATCTCCAACAGGCGATATAGATACGCCTGATTAATGGCAGAAGAATCTAAGATGCCACAAACACAATGAACATCCTGCCACCGGAAACAAAATCGTAAAACCGGGAAAGAAACATTGATGTTTGCCAATCACACAACCAAGTTATAAGGACAATCCCCTGTCGACTGGCCTTGCAACAGTTCTGCAGTCAAAACTAAGTAGCGTGAGGGGACGAAATCAGCCGCTGGTAAACGTTCATGTTGCTTTGGAATGAGAACAATTTTCTCCACCTTGCTAGCAGGTACACTCTTCCTAACAAAACCTCGTTTAAAATGCAAGTAAAAATAGAACCAAGAGGTGCCAAAAATGTAAATAAAATTCTTTAAGAAGGCCGTCCGGACTAGCGGATTTATGAGAGGCGCATTTATTACACGACTGGCCATTAAAATTGCTACACCAAGAAGAAATGCAGATGATAGACGGGTATTCATTGGACAAATGTATTATACTAGAACTGACATTTTCACGCACTTTGGGTGTACAGATCCTGAGAAATCAGTACCCTCTGGCCGTAATAACGGCCTTGAGACGCATGGGCATTGAGTGAAACAAAGCTTGGACGGCATGTACAGGTACAGCTGCCCATGCAGAATCTCGTCTCATTTGGGTTGATACACATGACAAAAGTACATGAAATATGAATTTACAGCTCAACTGTGAAAACGTTTTGTGATGAACCTCAAGTTGCTAACATCAGGTAATATAAAGGAAAAGATATAATAAACGAGAGCAAACGCTATTGGCCCTGCACGCCTTGTTAATGAACATGGCAGAAGGTGCTGGAAATGATCACCGAATTTCTACTGACGACTGTTTTAGATGTTGCCGGCATTCTGAGAGAAGTCGGTCGGTTGGTGCAGACCAGGGACTGCCCATGCAGCTACAAAACAATACCACAGTTCATCAAACACAGTGACTGGCGTATTGTGACGAGCCAGTTGCTCAGCCATCATTGACCAGACATTTTCAATTGGTGAGAGATATGGAGATTGTGCCGGCCAGGGCAGCAGTCTAGCATTTTCTGTATCCAGAAAGGCCCGTACAGGACCTGCAACATGCGGTCGTGCGTTATCCAGTTGAAATGTAGGGTTTCGCAGGGATCGAATAAAGCGTAGAGCCACGGGTCGTAACACATCTGAAATGTAATGTCCACTGTTCAAATTGCCGTCAATGTGAACAAGAGGTGACCGAGACGTGTAACCAATGGCACCCCATACCATCACGCCGGGTGACACGCCAGTACGGCGATGACGAATACACGCTTCCAATGTGCGTTGACCGTGATGTCGCCAAACACGGATGCGACCATCATGATGCTGCAAACATAACCTGGATTCATCCGAATAAATGACGATTTGCCATTCGTGCACCCAGGGTCGTCGTCTATGATGTAGCGTCAAGGGTAACCACAGCCATGGTCTCCGAGCTGATCTGTTGGTGTTAATGGTCGTTGTCTTGCAAACGTCCCCACATGTTGACTCAGGGATCGAGTCGAGTCTGCACGATCCGTTACAGCCATGCAGATATGATGCCTGTCATCTCGACTGCTGGTGATACGAGGCCGTTGGGATCAAGCACGGCGTTCCGTATTATCCTCCTGAACCCACCGACTCCGTATTCTGCAAACAGTCATTGGATCTCGACCAATGCGAGCAGCAATGTCGCGACAGGATAAACCGCAAACGCGATAGGCAACTATCCGACCTTTATCAAAGTCGGAAACGTGGTGGTAAGCATTTCTCCTTCTTACATGAGGCATCACAACGACTGCTGCTTGTGTATGAGAAATCGGTTGGAAACTTTCCTCATATCAGCACGTTATGGGTGTGGCAAGCGACGCCAACCTTGTGTGAATGCTCTGAAAAGCTAATCATTTGCATATCACAGCATCTTCTTCCTATCTGTTAAATTTCGCATCTATAGTACGTCATCTTCGTGGTGTAGGAATTTTAATGGCCAGTAGTGTAATAAAATCAAACGCCTCATCCTAATGAAAATTCGCTAAAACCTCAATATTCTTGTCAGGCTTAATCATCTCACTGTCTAAGCATTCATGGTGGTGTCTGATTGTTCTACATCATGTCTCCCTACCACTTTCGCTCAACGACGCTCTGAGCATGTTTTTTAGGGAATTGACTAGTTTGAACCTGGGACCTGTTGCTGGTAAGGAGACGCCAGACCACACATGACATGTAGAATTCAGAAGAGTTCAGTTAGACTAGCCATGATGTAACCAAATACATAATGATTTCAGCGTCAGCTCCACTGCACCCCCTGTAAATGAATCTTAATACTAACTAAATTTAGTGGAAGGGGTTCAAGGCTTTCCTATTTTTAGTTAGCTGGTAAAATAACATCGAAAAATCAGTTAAGTTTACCATTGGAAATTTTATCCTACTCACAAAACATCGTTTATAAATTGCACTTTTGATAAAAGGAAATGTTTTAATACAGAATGGTAAAAACCAACTGCGTTCAACAAAAATGTGAACGAATATTCCCTGAATGAGTTTCCAAGTTCTACAATGGATCGAAGGATAACCTATGCCATATCACATCTATAATCTAGGTTTAAATTAAGTTTCACAAAAGAGAAAACTATCAAAATGGGCTACAGAGACCCTCAATTATCTTTAATTACTTATCTAACTTGTCGTAAATTACAGTGGCTGATGTGGCTTGTCAATAACTATATAACAGAGACAACATCGCGTTTCAGATTTTTACTTTAAGTGGCAAGTGTGCACACCATGAGCTTTAATTTACGATCGACAGTAGTATTACTGAAAAAGGGGGTGTAACAGATGAGACTTCTACAGTTCTGAGTTAAGCCTCATGCGCTCAAAAATTTTGCATCGCGTGAGCTCATTACCTTGTCGGTGTTTAGGCAGCGTCAGGGAGGCAGCGACAGGCGCAGCAGCCATCCAGCTCACCGTCTCGCAACTAACTCTCTCCTCTTAACTTCTCCTTACTACAATTTACCGAAGTTGGTTTAAAAAAACTATCTGGCTGTGTTTTCATCTGACCAATCAGGGTCTCAATGTTAACCTTAAGCTCCACCTATATAAATTCTGTGTATCCAATGAGAAACGTTATGCTTTTCGTGGTGGGGCAATGTTTTTAAAGTTTGCAACGTAACAGAGACGCGAAAAAGTCTCACGCTAAAACTTGCAGGTGGTGTGGTCCTTTTAGCATTATCGTAAGATCTATACTGTTCTTCTGGAGGGCATTATCTTTTAACAGCGGCTGGCGGGTGGTCGTACCATAACAGACGCAAAAAAGTCTCACTCTAAACCTTGCGTGTGGTGTGGCTCTTTCTGTGTTATCGTAAGATCTGTACTGTTTTTCTGGAGGGCTCTAGCTTTTAACATGGGCTGGGGGGGGGGGGGGGGGTGGTCCTCGATGTAACAGGGACGCGAAAAAGTCTCACGCTAAAACTTGCGGGTGGTGTCATCCTAATGGTTAGCTGGCGATGTGGGTGACCAGTGCGTCCCTTATCGTAGGGACTTCTAGCTTAACATGGTTCTGCTCTCGGCTTCTGTTCTCGTTTCTCCCATTGCAACTGAGTCTGTCTCACGGTGGGAAGGTATGACATGCATTTAGGCATTCTTGTGTAAGTCTGTGGTATTCCATTTGCTCACTTGTTACTCGTATTGCTTTGGTTAATTTAATGTCACTCTTTATTCGGAGCTATGTGACATACTACTGGATTTGCTTATCATGTCAGGGTTTTCATGGAAGGTGTTGGATTTGCCTGACACCTTACAACTGACTGTTGCAAAAGTAGCATCGGATAGGGAGCCCACGGTGTCATCCGCTGCATTCAACTGTGCATAGTACTGACGTAAAATCTGAGTGAATTTACTTTTTGCAGTCAACTGACGGCAATCAAGTGCGGTGAGGGAGGTAACTAGAGAGCGGCGACGACGAGTGTGATACCAAATCAAGTGATACATGGATGTCAGTTTCTTGTTAATGAGAGAGCCTGACTTCACCCTCAGCGCTTCCATCTGTTGCTTTTTCATCAGCAGCAACACAGCCTTGGTCCGCCTAACGCCACCGATCCTCAGAGGGACATCACCTTATCGTGCATATACACTACTGACCATTAAAATTGATACACCACGAAGATGACGTGTACAGATGCGAAATTTAACTGCCAGGAAGAAGATGCTGTAATATGCAAATGATTAGCTTTTCAGACCATTCACACAAGATTGGCGCCGGTGGCGACACCTACAACGTGCTGACGTGAGGAAAGTTTCCAACCGCTTTTTCACACACAAACAGCAGTTGCCGGCGTGGTCCGGTGAAACGTGGTTGTGAAGCCTCGTATAAGGAGAAGAAATGCGAACCATCATGTGTCTGACTTTGATAAAGGTCGGATTGTAGCCTATCGCGATTGCGGTTTATTGTATCGGGACATTTCTGCTCGCGTTGGTCGAGATCCAATGACTGTTAGCAGAATATGGAGTCGGTGGGTACAGGAGAGTAATTCGGAACGCCATGCTCGAACCCAACGGCCTCGTATAACTACATCTACATCTACATGACTACTCTGCAATTCACATTTAAGTGCTTGGCAGAGGGTTCATCGAACCACAATCATACTATCTCTCTACTATTCCACTCCCGAACAGCGAGCGGGAAAAACGAACACCTAAACCTTTCTGTTCGAGCTCTGATTTCTCTTATTTTATTTTGATGATCATTCCTACCTATGTAGGTTGGGCTCAACAAAATATTTTCGCATTCGGAAGAGAAAGTTGGTGACTGAAATTTCGTAAAAAGGTCTCGCCGCCACGAAAAACGTCTATGCTGTAATGACTTCCATCCTAACTCGTGTGTCATATCTGCCACACTCTCTCCCCTATAACGCGATAATACAAAACGAGCTGCCCTTCTTTGCACCCTCTCGATGTCCTCCGTCAATCCCACCTGGTAAGGATCCCACACCGCGCAGGAATATTCTACAGAGGACGAACGAGTGTAGTGTAAGAAGTCTCTTTAGTGGACTTGTTGCATCTTCTAAGTGTCCTGCCAATGAAACGCAACCTTTGGCTCGCCTTCCCGACAATATTATCTATGTGGTCCTTCCAACTGAAGTTGTTCGTAATTTTAACACCCAGGTACTTAGTTGAATTGACAGCCTTGAGAATTGTACTATTTATCGAGTAATCGAATTCCAACGGATTTCTTTTGGAACTCATGTGGATCATCTCACACTTTTTGTTATTTAGCGTCAACTGCCACCTGACACACCATACAGCAATCTTTTCTAAATCGCTTTGCAGCTGATACTGGTCTTCGGATGACCTTACTAGACGGTAAATTACAGCATCATCTGCGAACAGTCTAAGAGAACTGCTCAGATTGTCACCCAGGTCATTTATATAGATCAGGAACAGTAGAGGTCCCAGGACGCTTCCCTGGGGAACACTAGCAGTCGAGATGACAGGCATCTAATCAGCATGGCTGTAACGGATCGTGAGGACACGTCTCGATCTCTGAGTCAACAGATGGGGACGTTTGCAAGAACAACAACCATCTGCACGAACAGTTCGACGACGTTTACAGCAGCATGGACTATCAGCTCGGAGACCATGGCTGCGGTTACCCTTGACGCTGCATCCATGTTTGGTGACATCGCGGTGAACACACATTGGAAATGTGTATTCGTCATCGCCATACTGGCGTATCACGAGGCATGATGGTATGGGGTGCCATTGGTTACACGCCTCGGTCACCTCTTGTTCGCATTGACGGCACTTTGAACAGTGGACGTTACATTTCAGCTGTTTTACGACCCGTGGCTCTACCCTTCATTCGCCGGCCGGAGTGGCCATGCGGTTCTATGCGCTACAGTCTGGAACCGAACGACTGCTACGGTCGCAGATTCTAATCCTGCATCGGGCATGGATGGGTGTGATGTCCTTAGGTTAGTTAGGTTTAATTAGTTCTAAGTTATAGGCTTCTGATGACCTCAGAAGTTAAGTCGCATAGTGCTCAGAGCCATTTGAACCATTTGAATCTACCCTTCATTCGATACCTGCGAAACCGTACCTTTCAGCAGGAGAATGGATGACCGCATGTTTCAGGTCATGTATGGGACTTTCTGGATACAGAAAATGTTCGACTGGTGTCCTGGCCAGCATATTCTCCAAATCTCTCACCAATTGAAAACGTCTGGTCAAAGGTGGCCGAGCAACTGGCTCGTCACGATACGCCAGTCACTACTCTTGATGGTATCGTGTTGAAGCTGCTTGGGCAGCTGTACCTGTGCACGCCATCCAAGCTCCATTTGACTCAATGCCCAGGCGTATCAAGGCTGTTATAACAGCCAGAGGCGGTTGTTCTGGGTACTGATTTCTATGCACCCAAATTTCGTGAAAATGTAATCACATGTCAGTTCTAGGATAATATATTTGTCCAATGAATAACCGTTTATCATCTGCATTTCTTCTTGGTGTATCAATTTTAATGGCCGGTACTGTAATTCACGAAGTACAGTGTAATAAAACTGATACGTGTCCCGAAAGTCTCCCGCCTTTGCAGCACACACTAACGTATCAGCGTTTATCGGAGTCGCGGCTTTGCATGCTCGTAGGAGTACTGTTACCGTGCAGTGGCAATGCTCCTACTCAGCACCCACCAAGGCTTTAACAGACCCACCAGCAAGATGCAAAAACTTTGAGCAACCGCTGGGCACAACAATATTTCCTAGACTGTCGAGCGGGTTTGATAGTCGCAGTCACTAAATGACGCATGAATTACATCGACCGCAAGAAGCTGATAGCACAAAAATCTGACAATGAAATATGTCAAGCCCGCTACTAGACGCTATGTCAGTAAAAATAGTGAATATCACCAAAGTCCGAGATTTATGTTCCCAAACATCCCTAAAGCGTATAGCAGGAACCAAACTCATGGAAATCAAGACTAAAATTAAAATGAGGGGTTTGGTCAATGGGACGCAATAAGCAGTTGAAGTCACAACCCAGTAGAGAGTTCCGAGGAGTCTTACAGAAAAGATAAGGGTGCTCCTCTCTGTAAACTTTCGAGAGCTCACGTTTGACTCATGTAGTATGGTCCTTAAAACACAATCACGGTAAAACTCAAAAGACAGCAACCAATTCCCCAGCCGGAAAGGAGAACTCCATTATCACTGACGGAAATACCTTCACGATAAAGTATAGCAGTATCCGACGATTCTTCAGGCGCTACATTAAAAATAGGTCTCAAATTTCAGGACTTAATACTTCTTGCAAGAATATAATATGTGCACTAGATTCATAAATAACTTTATGTAGAGCAGCTTGGTGTTACACAGAGTCAATGAGGTCGACGTTCAAAGCAGCAGGGGTGTATGCCTGGATAATCTACCAAAAGTGGGACAGAAGTAAAGTCCATCTATGCCACATTCTGACCATCAGTCCATTACCGAGACCGTAGAAAAGACCGAGGCAGGTGTACTAGCCCTCTTCTGCGGAACCCTTACGCCATGATTTCTTTCCCTAGACAGCGCGACCCGGAAGGACATCCTGCGTGCGTCAACTGCGAGGTAAAATCGCCTCAGCATCCGGAAGAGCAAGGGGATTAACCTGAATATCTGAATCGGTCAATGCTGGAACACTGAAAGAAAACTGAGGAGGATGGAAAGCTACTATGCAACATGTATCGCCTAGAGAGACACCTGACGCCTAAGGAAATAACACTTAGGAAACATCTGCATCCAAGTATGACGTCACGTGTGTTCAGCACCTGAGCTTCGGCACCTGGCACAGAATCTGCCTTCGGTCTTGACGGAGGAAAACTGTGCGCAGATAATCTCAAACCAGGCTGTGGATTGCCACAAGACTTCATCACCTGGCGGGAAGAGCTCCGATAGCTTTAATTTAACGTTGTTACGGAGAATTTTTGAGAAGGACTGAGACGGTGATAAGCACTATCGTTACATTAGAAGCAACTCCACACCTGACCACTAAAGTAACAGTGACCCCACAATCAATGACAATATATGAAGGGATGTTCCGGTTAATGTACTGTACATTGAAGGCGGTGTCGGCGCATTACCTTGGCGTCACCATCGACCGCCGACTCACGTGGGTTCCGCACATCCGCGAAGTGAAGGCCAAAGTGCGGAACCGGCTCCGCATCCTGTACCCGGTGCTGAACCCCGGCTCCCGACTACCACCACGTCTGGGCATCACTCTCTACAAGGCGCTGCTCCACCCTGTACTCCAATACGCCGCCGTCGTCTGGGGGAACGCCGCCGACACGAACCTGAAGAAGCTGGAGACACTGCAGAATCGCATTCTTCGGCTGGCCTTGCACCTGCCTAACGATTTCCCCACCGCTCATCTTCACGATATCGCGGAAGTACCTCTGCTCCGTGACCTCTTCCAGGCGGCCGCCCGCACCTTTTACGAACGTTCTGGCCGGTCACACAACGCCCAAATCCGGACGCTGGGCCGCAAACTGCCGCGCAACGTCAACACCCGCTGGCCACACCTGCTCGCTGCTCGCTGCAGAACTGTGCAGAGGAGACACCCAAGAAGACATTCTACATGTGAAGACGCATTACATCGGCATGCATGGGAGGCAAAGCACTAACTGCTGCGAACTCCATCAAACATCGGAGGAAAAGTTATCTCCGTGCAGATCCACGCGAGAAGGCGGTGTTGGCTCGGCCAGCGTTCCCAGCGTATGCCCGTAACATCACCAAATGTAAGGAGCACAGCATACTGATCATCTACTTTTGTCGGCAGGTCGAAAACTCGCACATTGATACACTGGCAGTTCGTTAATTAATAGATTTCTCTGATCAGGATACAGAGCGGCTATCAATTTTTTGTCGCCCGGTCGGAGGCATGCGTTACAGGTCTGTCGCAGGTCGAAAGAGGTGTACCGAGAGCAGTGTCTCGCAGAGCGCACAATATTCTGCTGGTGTCTGCGTTACGTTTACGTGTCGCGGCCTGGGCAGTCGCATATTGTCACCTAAAGTTTCGGATGTGGAGGAGCTCATACGGACCAATCGTCAGATCACCACACGTGACATAGCTGTGGCAAAAGCGCGGAAGCATCTGGCAGAGAAACAGAAGAAAGCGAGAATCGGTGTTTCTACCATCTGTCGAGATTCGTGGAGCAAGGAACGTGTTTCAGTGCTCAGCCTGCGACATTTGATGAAACGAGGTGTCACCACTTCGACCTTTCCTCCAAAAGGATGAACGTGGATGGCGGTATCACTGCTCCCCTTGTCCAAAATAGCCCATTCTGCCTCGGGCACCGGAAAAGTGATGCCGAGTTTTCTTTTTCGACGAAGAAGGATCTCTGCTCATCGGCAACAATTAATGCTGAGCATTATTTCAACGCGTTGCTGAGGCTCAGACAGGTCATTAAGAACAAGCTCAGGGGCAAGCTCTCGAATGGAATAGTGATTGTCTAAGACAAAAGAAACGTCGATCCCCATCAGAAACATAGATGGGAGGCACTGCAATACAAATGGTCTCCGGGAAGGAAGGACGAATCTGAATTTTGCGCCGTTTTGTCGTATGATGATTGGCAGCCGATGTTTTTTAATGTTTCTTATCTGTGATCCTTGCCATTAGTAGAATGAGAGCTCGTGTGTGGTGAGCATTGTTGTTTGATCTTTATTTTCGTCATGGAGCAGATGACGACTGAGAAACGTATCCAAGTGACAAAACGTCATTACAAAAATACTGAAACTCCCACGGCAACCGTTCGTGAATTACCTGTGATACACGGAGGTAATACTGCTCCAACCAGTCATCAGTTAGGAAGCTGATCTGGAAGTAGGGTACCAGGGGTTCTGTTTCAAACGTTAGGGAAACAGGACGACCGCGTCCTGTTCGAACAAAAGAAAACATTGCTGTTGTGCGTGACAGTGTGACCGTTAAGCCCCAGAATATTGCTTCGACGACGAGCTCAGCGATTGAATTATTCACCAAGTTCACTGCATGGAATCCTTTCAATAGATCTGAAAATGCATGTGTGCAAGATTGAACTTATGCAAGAGTTGCATCCCGGAGATCACGGAAAGAGACGTCGATTTACTCAGTGGGTTTCGGCTCGATAAACGGAGAACTTCACAAAAAGAGTAATTTTCTCAGATGAGGCGCACTTCTACCTCAGTGGGTACGTCAATAAGCATAACTGCAGAATTTGGGGTAACAAATATCCGCGAGTGACTGTGGAAGATAGGATTCGTCCACAACGCACGACTGTCACAGATCTCGTGAACTGCTTTGCTGAATGAAAAGTTTTGTCGAAAAATTATCTGTTAGCGTGGCAACCAGGAATGTCCTGCCAGATCTTGCCATCTTACGTCTTGGGATTTTCTTTGTGGAGATCTGTGAAATCAAAAGTGTACATGAACAAATCACAAAGAATACACCAAATGAAGGATTAAACTAAAAGCCCTATTAACGGAGTTCCACCAGATGTTTGTGATCGCTTTATCGAGAACTTCAATGAACGCACTGCTAGCTGCCTCCCGGGCTTGGGTAGTCATATGAAGTATACAATTTTTCATACATGAATGGAAGAAGTTACTTAGTGTGTTTATAAAAAAACATTACATTTTCAATATTTTTTTGATGTTGTATAGCACGTAAATGTTCATCCATACGCCCCAGACACCTTCTACACTTTACAAGTCGGGTATCTCCCCATGTGACTCACACATCTTCGGCCCCTTAAAGCAATTTGGGAAAGGTCAGTAGTTCACCTGTGACAAGCAAGTGCAGGACACCGTTGAGAACTGTATTCCTCAGTAACGCAGGAGTTTCTATATTGAAGCCGTCCTCTTCTCCCTTCTTGTGCCATGGGATCGGTGTATCAGTGTCAGTGGCAATTACGTATAGCTGTACCGTTCCACATGAACTGAAATCATAATATTATTATTGCAATTTCTATCTTGTAACTGTGGTCTCCTTTTTTATTTGGGAACACCTCATACTTGTCTTCTTTGCATACTAGCTTCAATTGTTCCATTATTAATATCATTACAAAAAATTATGTCAAATAAATACAAACCTATTTCCCCACTGTAGTCAGCAACTATACAATACGAAATTGCCGTTAATAGTTTGCATGTAAATAAAAGAGAAAAAGAAGAAAGGAAAAGAGCAAGAGACACGCACCTTATGCTACATTATAAACCAATTTTCAAGTAAAAATAGTTTCCGATGTATTATTAATAAATTTCACTGGTTCCTGCGGTGATTATTGATAAGATGACTTCAGACTTTAATGAAATTATCAATCGATTTTACCGCCTAGTTCTGATGAAATGTAACCACTGAGTACAATGTCGCATAACAGGTTTGTTCAACGTCTCACTGGCTGTTATTTCAACCTCTTTCATACTGCAGTCAGATTATAGTCCGATGATGAATACCAACGGAAATCTGTACAAAAATGATGTGGAGTCGCATTCGCAAGGACGACGGTTCAAATACGCGTCTGGCCATCCTGATTTAGGTTTTCTGCTATTTACCTAAATCGTTTCAGGCAAATGCCGCGATGACTCCTTTGAAAGGACGCGGCCGACTTCCTTCCCTAATTCGATAATCTCCCTCTTTGTTCCCCTCTCCCCAAATCAACCAACAGACGAACATAAACAATAGCACACAAGCAACCCAGAACTATGTGGAAGCGTAGAATACAGGTTGTCACACCTTGTGGTCTTTCTTAAATTTTGCATAAGAATGCAAATGAATTGATTAGTAGATTTTATCACAGTACCCTGTTTGATTAATAAACCGAAACAATAATAAGTTATTAACTACCGTTATAATCATCCATTATTAATAAATTACTTTACACCTTTGATGTGATTTTTAGATTTACATCGCAATAACTAACTGCGAGAATCAATTCATTTTATTTTCATTATATTAATGCATTCGCATTGCAATAAGCTTTGCTTTGAATAAGTCCTTAAATGCATTGAATCAAATTGTGTAAAATCGTTGATTATTAATTTGTACTTCTAATGTGTCCTAGAATCTTTAATACTAACGGTTTTGTTGTGTGCGTTATAAATCCTGCGTTACGATAAAAATTCAGTGCCTTCGCTGCTTTCGTGTACTGCTGTGATATTTCTTTTGGACTCGTCATCCAGATTTCGGCATTAAAGCCATGAAAACTTGTCAGCCCTTTTCAACTTTAAATGAATGATAAGTTAAAAAGGTATTTTCAACAATGTTACAAGTCGAAAATACCTACACTGCAAGTTCTAGAATTGTAAATACCACTAAGTGTAAGCAGTAGGACGGGGTTTGCGACAAGAGAGTGGGGATAAGACGTTAAAGGTTTTACACTTGTTGCTACGGAAATTAAAAGTGAACACACGGAAAACGAAAGTAATGGGGTACGGAAAATGTGGAAGATATGACAACAAACATAAAGAGTGATGTGGTGAGAACTGATCAGGTGAAACAGTTTTGTTAGCTCGATAGTATAAACACAGATTTAGTAGACGCTTAATGGAAATGTATTTGCAAAATTGTCATTTGGGGCTAAAAGGAAGTTTAAAAAATTAATTAGCAAACATATGAAGAAAGATGTCAGAAAAACCTTTGAGCTGAGTACACTTCTCTGTAGAAGCTAAAGTTGGACTCAAAGTAAATTGGAAAGAAACGCTTGAAGCTGCTGGAGTATGTGGGGTGAGAGACGTGTGATAAGAATGAATCGGACAGAAAGAAGCTTTAAAAGACGTCAACGAAGAGAAAACATTATCAAAATAAATCTAAAAAAGAAAAAGAAAATTAAATAACATATGAATTGCAGTTGTTTAAAAATGCCTTTCGCCTTTTTTACAAGGCATCTTAAGTGGGTGTCCTGAAATATTACATGATATATCCTTTTTACACGTAGGTTAAAGGTTTCACATCTAAGTTCTACATTTAAAAACAACTCCTCAACGTTTTTTAATGAAATGCAAAGGTACTTACAGGTTAACTTCTAATTCACTGCATCTAAGCAAATTGCTTTTTCTCATCTGGCAACCAGGTGGACATTTTACAGTTCACTTCCAGTTCACTGTTTACGTTACACATCACTGTAACTGCCATCTTTTAATACAGAGATTAATTTTTTTCAACAGTCTCAATTTTTTTTACATTCAACTGTTTGTTTGTTTGTTTGTGTGTGTGTGTGTGTGTGTGTGTGTGTGTGTGTGTGTGTGTGTGTGTAGTAGAGAGGGAGAGAAATTTCTTATATTTTAGTAATAACATAAAAATTATTTATTTTATTTTTATTACAATTTTAGTCATTTATTTATTCTTAAAAATAATATTATATTTTCCTGTATTTACTTATGAGAGGAATCAGATGTGTAATCATTTGCTGAGATTTCTCTCTATTATATGATCAATCAGCGTAAACAGTGAATTGTTAGTCATATATACTTGGTCATTTAGTAGTTTTTTCTTTTCAGCCTTTGTTTTGTTTGTATGTTAATTTTCCTGTAATGTTAGAAGATGTCTTTCATTATTTATTCTAATTATTTTCATATCATTTTCTCTTGTAGTAGGTTTGTAGTTGTTTTCTCTCAAATGTTCTGCAAAAGTTGAGTGGCTCGTTCCATATTTCCATGCTCTGATATGTTCTTTGTATCGGGTGTCAAATGTTCTGCTGGTTTGTCCTATATACCTTCCGTCACATGCGTTGCACTGTAGTTGGTATATTCCCGCTTTTTGGTAGATGTCTGTGTTTTTTGTTATTTTTGGAATGTACCTTTGGATTGAATTGTCTGTTTTGAATGCTATGTTTATCCCTTGTCTTTTGAAGATGTTTATTATTTTATGTGTGAGTTTGTGCTTGTATATCATTCTGTACCATGTTGTTTTCCTGTATTCTTTGTGTCGTTATTGTTCTGTCACTGCTTGTGCCTGTTTGTGTAGTGTTTTGTTGTACTGTTGTTTGTGGGTGTTTATGTTCTGTGTTCTCTGACTGTATTTCTTTTTAATTTTTTTCTTCAATTTGGTGACTCGTTCCCTATTGTACCCATTGTTTGTTTCTATTTATGGGATGATGTCTAGCTCTTTATGGCAATTTTCTGTGCTGAGTTGTACTGTGTTGAGTCTAGGAAGCATGTATCTGAGTGCTGATTGTTTCTGTCAGTGCGGATGATTAGACGTCTGAGGTAGGATTGTGTCAGTTGTTGTCGGTTTATGGTAGATTTCAAAGCTATGCTGACTGACAAACTGCCTATTGGTTTCTGTCTCGGGTTCTTCGGCCGACGTTCATCTAATGATTTTTCTGACGTTTCCCCAGCACGAGTGGCTGGCAATGTCAAAGCTTCACCCTCCATTGCCGGTGGTGAACTGGAGATCCAGCCACACGCGGGGAAGACCGACACATACATTAAGGACTCAGGACATTTCATTGAGAAGCTGAAGAAATTCAAACTTGACCCAAACGACATCCTGGTCAGCTTTGACGTTGTTTCGTTATTTACGAAAGTACCACTCAGTGACGCTCTGGAGCACATCGGTTCCATGTTCCCGCAAGACATCAAAAAGCTCTTCCATGCATGTCTCACCACGAGCTATTTCACGTGGAATGGCGATTTCTACGAACAGCTGGAAGGCGTCGCCATGGGTAGTCCTCTCAGTCCAGTGGTGGCCAACTTCTTCATGGAACAATTCGAAGCACAGGCACTGGACTCGGCGACATGCAAACCTAAGGTGTGGTACAGGTACGTCGATGATGATTTCGTGGTGTGGAGCCATGGTGAAGAAAAGCTTGGTGACTTCCTAAGACACTTGAACACCCTCCATGCCAATATAACATTTACCATGGAAGTAGAAAAGGACAAGAAACTGCCATTTCTAGATGTGCTGCTCACAAGGGACGGCGGAAACCTGGGACACAGCGTGTATCGAAAACCGACACACACGGACCAATACCTGCACAAACTGTCAAACCACCATCCGAGCCAGAAAAGAGGCATGATTAGTACGCTCGTAACGAGAGCAGGACGAATATGTGAGCCGCAACACCTTAAACGAGAAATGCAACGCCTGGAAACTGTTCTGAGGAGCAATGGGTACTCCACAAATTACATTAGAAGTGTAACAGAGCCATACACTCGGCGAAGTAAGGACCCCGAAAAAGACATGTCGGGTACGGCCTTTCTGACATACATTCCCAGAGTGACGGACAGAATCGGCCGTATATTGCGCAAACATGGCGTAAAGACGATTTTCAAACCGACAAGGAAGATGAATGTGTCTTAGATCGGCGAAGGAGAAAAGAGACCCGCTTGCAATGTCGGGAATATGCCGTATACCATGCACATGCGGAAAAGTTTATGTCGGAATGACTGGACGATCAATTAACACCAGGATCAAAGAGCATAAGCGAAATTGCAGGCTGGGGCAGGTGGACAAATCGGCCGTGGCAGAACACGCACTGAATGAGACCGACCACGTAATAAAATTCGCCGACACGGAAGTTCTAGCTCCAGAGAAGCACTATCACTCGCGCTTGTTCAGAGAAGCTGTAGAAATACGAAAACACGCGAACAGTTTCAACAAGAAAGCGGAAAGCCTTAAGGTAAACGGATCCTGGCTTCCCGTACTGCAGCGAACGACCGTCGCAGGTAGCAAGAGGAGAACCGCACCGGAAATGACCGCAGAGAGAACCTCGGACGTTGGCGCCCCAGGTACATATAGTCTGCGGCCGCGAGGTAGGCTCCAGTTCACCACCGGCAATGGAGGGTGAAGCTTTGATAATGCCAGCCACTCGTGCTGGCGAAACGTCAGAAAAATCATTAGATGAATGTCGGCCGAAGAACCCGAGACAGAAGCCAATAGGCAGTTTGTCAACAAGTGGCCACGAAAGCCTTAACAGGTATGCTGACTGTTTTCTTTTTTAATGGTTATATCTAAAAAGTTTGTGTGGTTGTTCTGTTATTTCTCCATTGTGAATGTTATCTTTCTGTGTATTGTGTTTATATCTGCATGCAAACTGGTCAATTTTTGGGTGAGGTTCATCTATTAAACAAAGGATTCTGTGTTGGTTGGCAGGAGAGCCAACACCGTTTTACTAGGGGAGGCCGAAATGCACGCGTTTTAGCTCACGCAGGCTGGCGTGAAGTCTGTAACAGGACAAGGAAATTAGAATTTAGAAAAACGGACGTAGCTGGTGGAATACTTAATTTTATTCCATTAATGACGAACGTCTCTCTTGACGGTACATGATTCACAATATCAATAGTAATTGAATACGGCGCCTTGCTAGGTCGTAGCAAAATGGCTTAGCTGAAGGCTATGCTAAACTATCGTCTTGGCAAATGAGAGCGTATTTTGTCAGTGAACCATCGCTAGCAAAGTCGGTTGTACAACTGGGGCGAGTGCTAGGAAATCTCTCTAGACCTGCCGTGTGGTAGCGGTCGGTCTGCAATCACTAATAGTGGCGACACGCGGGTCCGAAGTATACTACTGGACCGCGGCCGATTTAAAGGCTACCACCTAGCAAGTGAGGTGTCTGGCGGTGACACCACAGATTCCATCCATGTATCTGACCTAATAAAGTATGTTGTAATTCTTTTTGATAACATTTTTGAAAATTATGTTTTCAACATGGTTTATGAAAATGTTTGCTAGGGCACCTGATACTGGGGATCCCATTGGTAAAACATCTTCCTGTAAATAGTATTCTTTACTGAAATGGAAGTAGTTCTGTTCAGTTATCAGTTCCAGGAAACTTGTGTATTTCTTTGATGTGTTCATCTGGTAGTTGGTTGTTGTCCTTCAGGTTTTGTTCTATGATATTTATTGTTTCTGTTATTGGAAACAATGAAGTTCGAATCAGTATCGAACTGTAGGAAAAGAAAGTGCTCAAGAATATTATGAAATTTCAAAAAACACATTACATTTTGGAGAGTCACTCTCATGTTGTACAACTTCATGTGGTCGTTACGTATCCACATATTCTCACACTATGACGATTCACCTTTTCATTTAAATGGAGTGTTGCCTCGTCACTAAACACAAAGCGTGGAAGAAAATATTTCTCCATCTTGCCAAGTACGAAATTACAGGAAGTTGGCCGGCCACGGTGGCCGAGCGGTTCTAGGCTCTTCAGTCCGGAACCGCGCCACTGTTACGGTCGCAGGTTCGAATGCTCCCTCGGACATGGATGTGTGTGATGCCGTTAGTTAAGTTTAAGTAGTTCTAAGTTCTAGGGGACTGATGACCTCAAATGTTAAGTTTAATAGTGCTCAGAGCCATTTGAATAATTTGAACAGATAGTAGTTGTTTGTCACATTCACGAAGAGCTTGCAGTAGCTCGATTTTCTATGCTTTCATGTGTAAAGGTCGACGCACACACACTAGACGGACATCGGAGGCATGTTGAGTTGTCGAGCTGCACGGCGAACGGATTTCTCCGTACTCCCTGTGAAACTATGGCGGACGCGTTCGACGTCTGTGTCAGACACTCAGGGACGGCCCGGCGATTTTCCTTTACACAATCAACCTGTTTCTCGGAACTGTGCATGCCATCGTCTAGTGCTCCGTGCTGTAGGAGGAACCAGACGATACCTAGAACGAAAGTCACGCTGAACGGTTATTACTGACCCACACTGCTCTAAACGTATAATACAAAACAGTTTCTGTTGTTCCGACACCATTTTTACTAGAACTGAAGTGGGACCAAACTGCCTGTACCTAGTGGGAACCACATAAAACTCGAAAGTTTTCTTTCCAAAAGGACGTTGTTTGCGCACATATCTTAGATAACGTAAAATGGTTCAAATTTCTCTGAGCACTATGGTACTTAAGTTCTGAGGTCACCAGTTCCCTAGAACTTAGAACTACTTAAATCTAACTAACCTAAGGACATCCATGCCCGAGGCAGGATTCGAACCTGCGACCCTAGCGGCTGCGCGGTTCCACACTGAAGCGTCTAGAACCGCTCGGCCAACCCGGCCGGCTCAGATAACGTAAGTTATGATTTTTTTAAAGCGGGATGATTCTTTTTGATACCCCCTGTACACTGGTGCTGTGTAATAGAGATGAGTAAAGGAAGTACTGCTCCGAATAGTTATAATCTTACGTGGCATGACTTAATTCCCAGATTCAGTGCCACCCAAAGTTGGCTAGATTTCTGTTGGGAAAAGAATTTGTTGCAAAATTAGAAGCAGAGGACTTGCGTGGATTGCAATGAGCCGACTAGTGTGAGGCTAACTGAAAAAAGCGCTGACTCGGAATTCCCATTTCAGGTCTATTTCACAAAATGCCGGAAAAGATGTAGTATAAGGAGAAATATATAGTTCGTAAACTGCAGATTGTCAATTCAGCAACCACCTTGGTGGCTTTCTGGGTTAAGGACTACATATTGGAGAAAACAACCTCAGAAACACGACTATCTGTAAAAACTGTGTGATTAGTACGGGTTCGGCCGTGATGTCTGCTACATACACTCACGTTCAGAAAAAAAAGAAATTAAAAAAAAAGAAAAAAAAGAACAGAGCACCTTCAACTACTAGAGATAGGACTTTCATATTCACTGAACACGTACATTAGTGTGTTCTGCAGAAATGGTTAGCATTTCGGTCACCTGGGTTCAACATGTGCCCTGTTGCCTACATCTATATCTATATCTACGTGATTACTCTGCTATTCACTATAAAGTGCCTGGCAGAGGGTTCAATGAAACACCTTCAAACTGTCTCTCGACCGTCCCACTCTCGAATGGCACGCGGGAAAAACGAGCGTTTAAATTTTTCTGTGCGTGCCCTGATTTCTCTTATTTTATCGTGATGATCATTTCTCCATATGTAGGTGGGTGCCAAGAGAATGTCTTAGCAATAGAAGGAGAAAATTGGTGATTGAAATTTCATGAGAAGGTCCCGTCGCAACGAAAAACGCCTTTGTTTTAATGATTGCCACTCCAATTCACGTATCATGTCTGACACTATCTTCCCTATTTCGCGATAATACAAAACGAGCTGCCCTTCTTTCTACTTTTTCGATGTCATCCATCAGTCCCACCTGATGCGGATCCCACACCGCACAGCATTACTCCAGAATAGGGCGGACAAGGATGGTGTAAACAGTCTCTATAGTAGACCTGTTGCACCTTCTAAGTGTTCTGCCAATGAATCGCAGTCTTTGGTTTGCTCTACCCACAATGTTATCTATGTGATCATTCCTATTTAGTATATATGTAATTGTAATCCCTAAATATATAGAGGAATTTACAGCCTTCAGATTCGTGTGACTTATCGCGTAATCGAAATTTAGCTGATTTCTTTTAGTACTCATGAATAACTTAACACTTTTCCTTATTCAGGGTCAATTGCCACTTTTCGCGCCATGCAGATATCTAAATCATTTTGCAAGTCGTTCTGATCATCTGATGACTTAACAAGACGCTAAATGGCAACATCATCTGCAAACAATTTACGACTGGGGGTTGGTAAAACGATCCAATTAATAGTTTAGACGAATTGTCATGTATAACCTCTACCCATACTATTTCACACGAAAAATCTACTTCAATTTCACCACAAGGCAAACTATCTCTGACAGAAATAAATACTCCACCACCAATTGTATTTAATCTAGCCTTTCTGAATAGTGCTAGATCGTTAAAAAAATATTTGCTGAACTTATTTCCGGCTTTAGCCAGCTCCCTCTATCTACAACTATTTGAGCTTCAGTGCTT
This sequence comes from Schistocerca gregaria, assembly GCF_023897955.1. Lineage (NCBI taxonomy): Eukaryota > Metazoa > Arthropoda > Insecta > Orthoptera > Acrididae > Schistocerca > Schistocerca gregaria. The sequence goes on from NC_064923.1 coordinate 84,476,479, forward strand.
TCTATTAGGGCTTTGAGCCCTGGTTCTTTCCCAACACAGCTACGATAATTTATAACTGCAATACCAATCGTTTCTACAACTACCTTACTGTGTTTTACCTGCCCACTTTTAGACGAAAATGGCTCTGAGAACTATGGGACTTAACATCTATGGTAATCAGTCCCCTAGAACTTAGAACTACTTAATCTAACTAACCTAAGGACAGCACACAACACCCAGCCATCACGAGGCAGATAAAATCCCTTACCCCGCTGGGAATAGAACCCAGGAACCCGGGCGTGGGAAGCGACAACGCTACCGCACGACCACGAGATGCGGGCCACTTTTAGACGGACGTCCCTTCTGCCTGGTAGGCACAGAGTTTGCCATGTGGCCTGGTTACTTGTCCCATGCATGATGGCATCGGGGATTGATGAAACTTACCGGCCGCTATGTCACCCGAATCATATTTCTCTAAGATTTGCAATACTTGGGGAAGTGATGGATCAGAGTACTTTAAGACCAGTTTCGGTGTCCTACTATCTGGCGCAATGAATGTTATTGCATCCCTAATCATTAAATCACTTTAAAAGTTGCCACAACTACACTTAAATTTACACTTCCTAGTCCTGCCCGTTGATTCTGTGTACCACTGACGGTAAGTCTGTTCCTGATTTTAATGCAAACGAAAGAACTGATATCTAGCTGCAGCTACATGGACTTGCTGTTGATGGCATTGAGCTAATGCAACAATAACTTGGTCATAGACGAGTTCGTCAGGAGACGCGGTTGGGAATAGTGTTTGTATTAACCTTAACACTCGGGACCTCGCAACCGAAAGTAAGTATCGTAACTTTACAGTAACTTGAACACGATTGAACTTGACAACGTGCTTGGATCTGAGTCAGGTATTCGCGCCATAACTCCTCTCTTTCCTTGAATTGCCGGAACGTTGTTATACTAGTCGGCGGTACTTGTTCGGCTGGTTGGTTGGTTGTGGTTGTGCGGCCGACGCAGCTTGTGCAGCCAGTAGTTGCTGTACCGTCGTCAGTAAGGTAGGGAATCCATCACATTAACCGTCTGCGGCTGAGGCGCGAGGGAAGGTGTGGAGGGGCGGGGAATTCATGGTTTACACAAATACGTTAGATCAAAAACCAAGCAAACCCTCTGAAAGTAAAAATTTGATTAGTTCTGCAGCTCCCCTCCTGGAATACACGCAAGAAAACAACAACAAATTAGTAAACAGAAACACTGGAACACGGTCACCGCTACAAGTTAAAATACAAGAGAAGCACACAAAATCTTGGGCCAAGTTGATCAATTTCGATCGCCACTTGTTCGCGACTGTAATATCCCATCCTCTTCACTTCTGTAGGGTGTTTTACTGTGAGCAAGCAAGAGAGATCAGGCTCTACAACACAAATGCGCTAGTGGATTAATACCGTTCTTTATTTACATGAACATGAACACGAAGTTGCTACTTAACTTGAATAGAGTCAATGTGTTGTGGTATAAGCTCATCGGTAGTACCCCTCTTTCAGACAATATCGGTAATCTTGCTATGACAATCTTTAGTCGCACTGGTAGTCCTGCTATGGTCACTTATCTGGTCGCTATGCACTGTCGTAGTCTATGATAAACTACGCGCTCTTCGGGTAAATGACAGATGCCAAACTGGTTGAGTGAGTCAGTCCAGTCCTCTGGTTAGGCGGCGGCATAAATACATGCTGTCGAAAGGGCGTTGGTAGCTAGTTGCTTGTCCGTGTGCCTCTAGCCTCTCTCATGATAGGCGCACTATTGACAGCGCCTACAATGGGTCTTCACTCTTCTTCTTTGCCAGTGACAGCTTACACCAGCATGCATATCTACTTTAATTCCCCAGAATGCTGTGTTTTAGTTCTCACATGTCTTAGCATTTACCACATCTCTCTCTCAAGTATCACCTTTTGTATGTGTATGGTAGATACATGGTGGCGATAATAAAAAGCACCTGACTGTAGTGCCTAGAACCGCTCGGTCATCCCGGCCGGCGTTGTATTATCACAGGACACGCTATCGATTTTTCTGCCACGAAAATCTTGGTCCCAGGGAAAACGTTTTCAGATTCAGTGATTAAAGAATCCGTGGAGATACGCCTAGCAGAAAATATAAATCGTGACGGTGGTTTTCAACTGGACAAGGTTTGGGACCCAGTGATATCTCTAACTTCTTCTAAAAGAAGACAGTCTATTCCTAATAACACGTCTGGCGACTTCTGACTTCTGTTTTTAGCGACGCGAGCGCGCATTCCGATAGAGGGTGGATATGTAGTTTTCACCTTTACGCATGTGCCTGCGAGCCACAGATAAAACAGTATTTCCAGAGGGCGTGGAATTCGATAAAGGACGCTCCTGTGACGCGCATGCCTTTTCGCGCAATACTTTTGCTGTAAAGCTGACGTCGGGAAGAACTTGCAGTCACCACTGACGTACACTCACCTGAAGATGGCTGGATGATTGCCAGCCGAAATATCGTAGCAAGAAGTCAACGGCTGCAAACCCGACACCTCTTCGAATAGTTGTAAAAATATTTGTGAAATTATTACTTATAAATCAATTCTTTTCCAAGCACTGTTGGATGTTCCACGTATGTAAATTAGTATGTCGTACAAAGAGATATTTCCTGCCCTCTCCCAATGCAGAAACGCCGGCATGACCGTCTGTACATCAGACTTGTCACAGCTGGGGGTCTGGCACACGCTACTGAATCAAGCGCCACCTTTCCTAGAGGTTTTACCAGTGTTTTAAGAATAAGCGGGATTGGGGGAGGGGGGGGGACTAGTGAGGCCTAATTGGTGGTTTTGTAGTCGTTTAAAGGATGCAATATGTCGAGCAGATACTTTATGACCAAAGTGCTTGTATTTTTGCTCAGATGATGTTTTCTGTCATCGGTACGAATAATCGTTATCTTGTGTGTACCACACAGGTATAAAAGGTGATGCCTGAGAGAGAGAGGTGGCAAATACTAAGACATGTCGATGTGAGATCTAAAACATGTCATTCTGTGTAGTTGAAGTAGATATGGATGACGTGTGAAGAGCCACGCATATTTCTCACATTCAGTCGAATAATCGGTTAAAATTCCTATAGCTTTAATTATTGAACGTGAAAATATGTTTTCTGGGGATCGAGCTACACAATAACTGCGAAGTGACGTGTTTATAAAATTACGAAGGTAGATGCACAGACATCAGAAAAACTCACTACCGTACGGAGAATTAATGCAGATTTGACTAAACGGAAGCACGTCCACTGCCCCCCTCCTGCACTGGGCTGATAGAAGGTTACACAAAATTCCAAACTAGTACTGACACTAATATTGTGGTCTATATATTTGTGGTATTCTATGTTGTACATACAGAAGACTATTTGTCGTAAGCAAATAGGTATGAGTAAATCTGAGGATGCAAAGAACAGCTAGTTCGAGAGTGACTAGTTGGCTGCAATATACACTCCTGGAAATGGAAAAAAGAACACATTGACACCGGTGTGTCAGACCCACCATACTTGCTCCGGACACTGCGAGAGGGCTGTACAAGCAATGATCACACGCACGGTACAGCGGACACACCAGGAACCGCGGTGTTGGCCGTCGAATGGCGCTAGCTGCGCAGCATTTGTGCACCGCCGCCGTCAGTGTCAGCCAGTTTGCCGTGGCATACGGAGCTCCATCGCAGTCTTTAACACTGGTAGCATGCCGCGACAGCGTGGACGTGAACCGTATGTGCAGTTGACGGACTTTGAGCGAGTGGGCATGCGGGAGGCCGGGTGGACGTACCGCCGAATTGCTCAACACGTGGGGCGTGAGGTCTCCACAGTACATCGATGTTGTCGCCAGTGGTCGGCGGAAGGTGCACGTGCCCGTCGACCTGGGACCGGACCGCAGCGACGCACGGACGCACGCCAAGACCGTAGGATCCTACGCAGTGCCGTAGGGGACCGCACCGCCACTTCCCAGCAAATTAGGGACACTGTTGCTCCTGGGGTATCGGCGAGGACCATTCGCAACCGTCTCCATGAAGCTGGGCTACGGTCCCGCACACCGTTAGGCCGTCTTCGGCTCACGCCCCAACATCGTGCAGCCCGCCTCCACTGGTGTCGCGACAGGCGTGAATGGAGGGACGAATGGAGACGTGTCGTCTTCAGCGACGAGAGTCGCTTCTGCCTTGGTGCCAATGATGATCGTATGCGTGTTTGGCGCCGTGCAGGTGAGCGCCACAATCAGGACTGCATACGACCGTGGCACACAGGGCCAACACCCGGCATCATGGTGTGGGGAGCGATCTCCTACACTGGCCGTACACCTCTGGTGATCGTCGAGGGGACACTGAATAGTGCACGGTACATCCAAACCGTCATCGAACTCATCGTTCTACCATTCCTAGACCGGCAAGGGAACTTGCTGTTCCAACAGGACAATGCACGTCCACATGTATCCCGTGCCACCCAACGTGCTCTAGAAGGTGTAAGTCAACTACCCTGGCCAGCAAGATCTCCGGATCTGTCCCCCATTGAGCATGTTTGGGACTGGATGAAGTGTCGTCTCACGCGGTCTGTACGTCCAGCACGAACGCTGGTCCAACTGAGGCGGCAGGTGGACATGGCATGGCAAGCCGTTCCACAGGACTACATCCAGCATCTCTACGATCGTCTCCATGGGAGAATAGCAGCCTGCATTGCTGCGAAAGGTGGATATACACTGTACTAGTGCCGACATTGTGCATGCTCTGTTGCCTGTGTCAATGTGCCTGTGCTTCTGTCTGTGATCATGTGATGTATCTGACCCCAGGAATGTGTCAATAAAGTTTCCCCTTCCTGGGACAATGAATTCACGGTGTTCTTATTTCAATTTCCAGGAGTGTAGATTAAATTATGCTTTCCTGATATATATAGGAGACACTCTTTGTCGAGAAGATCTATTAAAATTACTGAGATCGTGCCACAAGTTGTCTACTGAAGGTGAATAACACTAGCTCATTTGGTACTAACAATGACGTGTTTTCTGATTAAAATTCGAAAAATCTTACATTTTTCTCTGAATGTGTACGTTTTCTGTGTACATTGTTATAACTAGTGCAAGTACGGAGTGTCTCTCTACTAAATAATGCTATTTTTGTTAACACTCCAACGTCTGGTGACACCAGTGTCGTGATCATAGTATCGCGCAGAAAATTCTAATTTGTGGAACGATATGGCAAAATAGAGGATTTCCAGAAAAATTAAAGCGCGCAAAATTGAATTTTTTTGTTGAAGCTCGTCATCAACGGAAAGGTGAAGTACTCGCACAGGTATGGAGAGCTTCGAAAACTAAAACGATACGAATGATCTCTACAATACATAATGCCACTTTGACTGACCCTCAAAGAAAATGTAGAAAAACCAATTGGAGTATAAAAAAAATCCTTGAAGAGTATGAGAATGCAACAAATAGACGAAAGGGGTGGATCGGGGAGATGAATACTTGATTTATTAACCTATATACAGAAAAACCTTAAAATGGTCAAAAAAACGTTTGAGTGTACCTCTTTAATTGCGCATTATTTAAGGGGAGTTTGCAGGTCCTATTCGGGCAATGTTAAATTAGCCTACTTCATGCACCTTTATCTCTGGAACGAATGAATATAACACTTTACAATTTTTACAGCTGTTATTTATGTCTATTGAACCAGAAGTGAGAGATGAGGCACAAAAGAAGGAGAGACATATATGTATTTTCCATTGTGCTATTTTTTATTAGAAATAATTGTACACATAATGCCTTAGATGGCCTTCTAATTAAGTTATTGCTATGGCTGTGCTTCAGTAGGTACAATATATTATAATGAAATAGGTGCCAAAGTTTAATATAGCTATCACAAGTAGGTTTTAATATAAAGGAACAAAAAGCATAAAGATATCATTTTGAGAAAATCATATATAAAGTATACAATTTTAAAAATTGACTTGTAATTTTAAATTAAGTCTCAAAAACGCTCAACAGCACAGTCAGCATCACCACCTTTGCCAGCTTCCTTCTTCAAAAGCTTCTTTCTTCTGACTGATCTTGCTTCTTTGGTGGTGAACTGAGGTGCCTTGGCGAGTCTTATCTTCTCCAATAACTTCAAGCCCTTTAGAGTAAGGCAGCCTGGAGTGATGTTAAGATGTTATAGAACTCTTCTTCTTCCCATATTTCGATCATTAAATGGTAATAAAGCATCAGTAACTCCTCATTTTAGTGTACTGATCCCTACAAAAATATTTTTTGGCACTCATGTCCAGGTAATGTTACTGATTGATTAGGATTCTGTGTTCGCCCACGTAGACACTTTCGGAGGAGGTATGGGAGAGCGAGGTTTCTATAAATTGGTTTTATTGCCTCCATAACAGCTTCAGGAATAGAGTTCTTGTGTTCCAAAGACATTCCTGAAACGTCAGCCTTCCGTAATTTACACCACGATTCAGGTCCATGTGGGCAGAGTGCATGTGTCGGTTTTCTGTCAGTTGAAAGTTTGTGGAAGTACGTTGCCCAAACTGCTTTTCTCATGCTTTCTAAATCATTTCTGTTATTTCTGATGGTCATTCCATAATACTACTGGAGCTGATCTATTGTTTTATCAGTCTGCCAACCACTAAGTGGCTTGCCATCAGATAGTGTGGTGGTACGAAGAGATTGTTTTAATTTTCCCTGATGTGTGCCCATACTCTTTTGCATATGCCCAACACATTCAAATTTCTTTATCACAATATTTTCATATGGATTTGCTTCAACAACATACTTATACACCTTAGAATCTCCATCTCCAAGGAACTGGGTACTATATTCTAAATTATCCTGCAGTAATTCTAATTCCTCGAATTGTTTATGTAATTTATTTTTACTTGCATAGGGTGAGGTCGCATCTCCCTTGTTGTCTGGTGGCGCATCAAGGTTATTTGATTTTACACTCTTTGTGGGTTCAAACTCTTGAACAACACATGGTTTCACACTTCTAGTGTGTTGGTTTCCACCAAACTTACGTTTCTTGAATAGACTAGCACTTCTAGGCATGTTTATATTATGTCAGACTGCACCAGATTACGTCCAACTTCATTGTTTCACTCAAACCAAACAAACAATTGCCAAGCGACTGCAAAGTCGTGTGACTAACATCGAGCACTAGGTGCTTTCCGTCAGAGATGAAACTCACAGCCTTCTATAAAATGTAGTTTCCGAGATATTCACATGTAAACAGATGCACGTCCGAAATTTGGTGATCTCGCAGAAACGCATGTAAGACTTCAAAATTTAAAATTTAAATACTTCTAAGCGTCACACACAGATAATTAACGCACAATTTTGTGCAGGAAAGAGTACCTAATATTCTAGGGCATGTTTTGTAAAACATTTCGTATTTTTGCCTGCAAACTCCACTTAATGCGTTCCGTACATGGTTATATTTCAATACACAAGAGTTTCCGATTTCACGATTTTTTATTGAAAGTGTCTGATTCGTGGATAAAAGACCATGTGCAAAACGTGGAGGTTGCTACTATATCGCATACGTCCCATCATGATCCGGTTGGCAGACTTTCCGGTCACATATAGCAACACGAACTAATATTGATTTCCGAAACGAATAAACGAAAACGAAGAATCTACTTTGTGTGTTCCAAAAACAGAAGAAGGAGAACAACAAACATAATGCGTAAGTATTGTGGAGTTGCGTTACGTCTTGGAGACTGTTTCGCTGTATAACATATGAAAATTAAATACTAAATACCAAAGACAATGAAAATAAAGAAATATATGAAACAAACAAATTTTGAATTTATTTACGTATGTAGATCTTTGAAATTTCATGAAATAGCATTGTGAACTTATGAGAAGTAACGATGAGATTAGTAAAACTTAACAATTTATACTCTCCCGATAATGTCAAGAATGGTCGGCGACAAGCCAAGTAATCTGAATTAGCGCTGCCAGCGCTAAGTGAATTTGTCTATGAGACATGAGGATGGTAATGTGTTAATAAGACTCTATGCAGCACCTCACAGGCGTTTAATATAAATTAGTTCTTGTACGTTGAGCCGTGGCGCCATATTTCACTTCGTTTGGGTCTTGTCTGTCGCCACTGGCTCGAGTTTGCTATCGATTTACTACTTTTTCAGTAAGCATCTTTGATCGAAGTCGGTCTAGGAGGAAGTGCTGGCTGTGTGGTGTGTCTTTGGGTCGCAAAGCAGTTGGTCTGAGACAGCAGAGTTGCACGGTTAGAGCCGAGTTCTTTTGTGAGATCGGGTTCCTGTGTGAGAGCTGAGATGGACTGTTTGAGCAGCACTCGTCCGACACAGGAAATTGGACGAATGGAGTGTGGGGCCTGTCAGTCTGTTGGTGGGGTCTGCTTTCGCCGCATCCGCCAGCTAGTGCGGGCCTCTGGCTGTGAGAGGGGGCAACTTCGTTGCCGTCCGATCGTTAGTTAGTGACACCGCAATTCATCGGCTCGTATGGACTGACTCTTCGTGTTGCTTGCAGCCCGGTTCGTCTGCTTCACCCTGGACCCATCTGCCGGTTACGTCATCCGACTGTTTGTTTAAAAATTACCATCTCAGATCACCTCTTGCATCCACGCAGCGCCGACACCTTACACAAGATGGGCATTAACTGTGGCTTCGTTTGACTGCAGTAGTCTGAAAAGAGCAAACTTCTAGTCATGTTTTTCCAAACTGTGGCCTCAAGATATAAACTGCAAATTTCACCTGAACTTTTGCGTAGCTGGCTCTTTTATTATTTTTATTATTAAAAGTATGGTAGTTTTCTTTTAAAATGTACGGGGTCCCGGGTTCGATTCCTGGTGGCGTCAGTGATTTTCACCTGCCTCGAGTTGACTGGGTGTTTGTGTTGTCCTCAGCATTTCATCATGACAGTGGCGAGATTGGGCTGAGCAAAGGTTCGGAATTTGTATGGACGCTGATAACCTCGCAGTTGAGCGCCCCACAAATCAAACATCAACTTCATCATCTTTTAAAATGTAGTCTCAAGATTAAAATTGCCGTATTTATTTATTTGGTTTTAAGTTAAAATTTAACTTATCAACAAATTGTTATCTGCATGAAATAATTAATTGATTTATGGACCTGGATCTTCCTGTTTTCCTCAACTCCCAATTGTCCGGTTCACTGGTACCTTCGTATTCTTCTGGCTGCTACCGGTCTTCGCCCGGTGATACACTGTGTCAGCATTATCAATTGTCGGTTGCCTCTGACACCGACTGCGTGTGGGCGATCTTCGGCTACTGTTTCAACTTCCGCGTTGTGACCGAGGCAGTGCTAGTTATCAGACGAAAGCCACTGGGAAACAGTTCTGGACAATTACTCCATGCCGCACACATGTCAGTGGTTCCCTACATATCACAGGTTGAATATGATTTTTTTCTGCGGCTACTTGGAGCCAATGAGCTGGATCTTCCTCTGGGAAGTGCGAGAGATGTGTTGTACTACCGAATGTATGTGCAGCGTAAACCGTTTGCAGCAGTTATCTGCAAAGGTGTCGACAGATTTCCTCTGGTGAACGGTTAGGTGTCCGCTAGTTAAGACTGGTCTCCATACAGGAATTATGGAGGAGCAGGGAGGAGGAGTGCTGGGTGCTTAAACTTTTAGCACGATTTTTCTCCAAGCGTCGCGACTAATTGCCGCAGGTTTTTCTGTGGCAGAACGTCCTAATCTTGGACCTTTGACAGCTACTAGGTCGGAGGTGATTGCACATTCATTGTTCAAATTTCCCTAACACTTCTGGGAAGATTGCCTGACATAGGGGTGTGGAGCATTTCCGTTCGCGACCTGCTGGCCACGATCCTTTTTAGAGTTCCATTACGTATTGGCATTATTCGGCGATTACAGGTGAGAAGATCGTCATAATTTAGGTGTGTACCGTTGATATCTCCACCTGCGACTTGGGATCTGTTTGCCGTTATAGCCATAAGCGATAGATATCTCGGCCAGCAATGTTTGGCACCATCAGCAATTTTCTAGATAATTACTGACTACTGTGTATGCCGGCATTGTCGTTTGCAGTTACACAAAAAATGTCCAAATGTGTGTGAAACCTTATGGGACTTACCTGCTAAGGTTATCAGTCCCTAAGCTTACACGCTACTTAACCTAAATTATCCTACGGGTAGACATACACACCCATGCCCGAGGGAGGACTCGAACCTCCACTGGGACCAGCCGCACAGTCCATGACTGCACGCCTGAGACCGCTCGGCTAATCCCGCACGGCTGCAGTTACACACCTACACTTCGGAAGTGAAAAATTATTTATAATTGACAGTGCTGATAAACCTCTACGTAATTTTATTTTCAAACAGCTGAGCAAAACTGAACGTTCTCAGACATTTCTCTCTTTACTTATTCTGATCAACACTAAACTGACAGACAATATTTTTCTTTTTTTTTTGCGCAACGCAATCTGACTTTCAATAATCCCTCCAAAAGAATGACCATGACTAACAATAACCTCTTTCATGAATCACTTACCTCACAAAAATCTTCGTTACTCAAACTACTGCAATACAGCGAGCGCCAATACTACCAACTAAATAAAAGATTCTAACTACTGAAGGCACTAACTACTGATAGGCATAGTTACCAAGTGAATGATTTTTACGGAGAACAAACTATGTATTCACCTTAATAGTGTTCAAAAGTCATTATATATATCAGTTAGTGACATCCATTCTTAAAAATTTCCTTTTTCTGACGGACAAACGTCCAGATCGTCGGCTTTCAAAACTTTGCCACCTCTCTACCCACATCCACCACTGGTGGTGGCTTATCTCCAACTGCGCACACCACGGGCGGTTAACAGCCAACTGCCCAACACTACAATAGTGAATATTCCAACAATGCCAACCAGCCACAGATTGCACACAGCACAGTCAGTGATTTTCATACAGGGCGTTATGTGGCGTTACCAACATACAAACGTAAACAGCCTACTTACAAAATTAACTTTGTGACTTAATTAATTGATCAATTTATTACTGCTACAAGATATGAGTGTTCCCAAGCCAGAATATGGATCACCAATCACTCCCCCTCTTCTCCCTCCATTTCCCTCCCGTACAGTTCCCCTCCACCACTGGCAGTGATATACTGTCTCTGGTCTGCTGAAATCTGTCACACACACACAAAAGACTCAGGAACAGGAATTTTCCTGCAAGCCATTAATAGTATTTCTCAAGAATACTGGCCGTTACGAAATCAATATTAGATTAGTTTATACCATACGATCCATTGGCAAGGGCATGGCTACAGAGACAACATTTTGTTCAGTGATGAACTTACATCAACCACCAAATAAATTTGAAAAACTGACTGCAATATTAGAGAAAGTTGTATGTGAGGTCAGTGAGAAAAGCATGAAACTGGCTGCTGGGGAAGCGGTAGAAGAAAATGATGGTCGTTCAGATATTGCAGTTGCACTTGATGGAAGTTGGTAGAAAAGAGGAATTACTTCTCTGAATGGAGTAGTGACTGCCACGAATGTAGACCCCTGAAAAGTGTTAGATGGGGAGATAATGTCTAAATGTTGTAAAGTCAATGAACATAAAGAACACAACTGCGTCTCTAAATTCAGAGGAACAAGTGGTGGTATAGAAGTTCATGGAGTACAACAAATATTTCATTGCTCCAAAGAAAGAAGAGGTGTACGCTACACGAAATATTTGGGCGATGGTGACAGTAAGGCATAAAACAATGTGGTAAACTACAAGCCATAATGAGATGCCATTATTAGCAAGAGAATGTGTAGGCCATGTCCAAAAACGTTTGGTAACAAGGCTAACTATTGATATGAGAGGAAAAAATTAGAAGATGGAAAATTGTTGACCAGACAGGGTCGGTTAACTACAACTGAAATAGAAAACTTGCAGGTATACTATGGGCAGTCAATTAGGAGAAATAAAGAAAATCTGGAGGCAATGAAGAGAGATGTTTGATTCATATTCTTCCTTAAGTCCTCTACTGCTGATAAGCCCTGTCATAGATTATCATGAGAAAATTCATGGTGCAAATACAATAGAGGTCAGGCAACTGGAGAATCTTATTCTCACCAGCATTCTCTTCCTGCTGCTGTTATTACAGCAATTAAACCTATTTTCAGAGACTTGGCTCATCCTGACGTTCTAAGGAAACAACCCAAATCAATGCTTCAAAAGCATAATTTGGAACTGCCTTCCTAAAACTTTATTTGTAGGCATGAATGCAATGAAACTAGGAGTTCATGATGCTGTCATTACATTCAATTGTGGTAACATTGAAAGGTGTTGGGTACTGAAAAAGTTGGGAATTAATGCTGGAGAAAATATGATCAATGTGCTGCAACATTGTGATAAAATGAGGATAGCCCATGCAGACAGGTCTGCATCTAATATGGCCAAGAAAGCAAGACAAATATCCAGGAATGTGAAAAAGAAGATGGAAGGCCTGCTAGAAGCCAAAAAAAGGTCATCATATGCAGAAGGATAGTTTTAATTAACTGTAAGTAACAAATTTCAAAAAAAATTTCTTTATTGTCAATTTCCTGCAAACTAAAATTTTCAGTACATATGCGCCATTATATCAGAAACTATCATAGATATATGAATGAAATTTTCAGAGACTGTGCATAACATAAAAAGTAACCTCTGGTAGTACATTCATTAATATTCCCCCATTAGGAAGTTCATAAAAATATTTTCTGCAGAAAGAAGTTAATATTTTTTGTTAATAAATTTGAAAATGTATTTCTTAAAACTGTAAAATGGATAAAGCAGATTTTAGTACAGTTAACTCTATTACCATCATGTAACACATAGTAAAATATTAAATTCCTGCATCAAATAGTTTTTTTTCAGAAATGTGCCAAATACTTGCTTAAATTAATATGGTTTAGATAGGGAGGTTGTGGTCCCCTCAACCTACAAGTTTTCAATGGCCGAACCCACACTAAATGAAAAGGCAACGCAACGACAGTAACTAAATTTAAGAATAAGGTTTTAAGCGCCTGAAGGCCCACAACTGATTTACATAAATTGATTTACATAAAACAATTTTTTTTCTTTTAAAGTATTGGCTATAATAGATTTAATAGATTACCAACAGACCACTAAACACCTATGAAAAGACAGTATAGACAACGGCACTCAGACGCTTCCAAGGGTGGGAGAGGAGGTGCTTGCTCACGAAACATTAACGTTCACTTAGGTGAGACAGTTAGTAGGCTGAACTACACTTGATTCGTCAGCAATCCAACCAAGAGACAGTCATGGGCCGACCGATCAAACGACTTGCTAGCCACCAATCGTTACATAAAAACTCAAGGACCAAACTGTTACGGATGTGATTATCCACAATGAAATATGTATTTAGCTGTCAAAACCACACACCATGCTGGACAGTGACAACAAGTGAGGAAAGAACACTGCCTGAATTTACGTTAGTGGCCAGGACAGGTAACCGGAACACTAAGTGCTACAAGGTAGAAAATTCCGCTGGTGCACTTGAATTGTAGTGAACCAATATAGTTAATTTTACCACACGGCGGCTCGATTTCACCACTACAGACACTAGGTGTTGCTCACAGGAAAAGCTTCCCAACAGCGAACCACCGAAACGAACGACACAACATGCATGGACGTGGCTTTCGTGCTTAACAAACCACTCAACTTTGACGTCCAGGGTAGGTGAGCCACGAAGCTCGAAGCTATCGGACAGATCCAAACACGCTCCAACACTGCGCAGGGATCGCCAGCAGACCAAGGCAACTGCATCGCACGGAGATATCCCGCACCAACCGACCGACTCCATTTGGAATGCCGATAACATCTAAAATAGTCGTCCGTGGAAATAACGCCAACTACACACGCAACCTGACAAACACTTGCACGAAGACCTAAAAGATACCCAACAGTAACTAAGCATGCACGAAGACAAATTGGAAGACGATGCGCACACACACAGCCGACTCATGAACGATCTGCGAGCCAAAACGCGTCGACCTGTAGGACGACCGACCGACGATCCACGAAAACCGCGGCCCGGATCAAGCGACGCACACCTCACAGCTCCAACCCGACTGCACTGGTGCCGCGTTGCAGCTCCCTAAATGGCAGGTCCGGACTGCACGCCAGACACGTCTAACTGCGCTGCGTTCCTGACTGACAGCCCGAACTCGCGACCCGAACTACGACAGACAACGACCGGGAAGCAACAGCAGTCGAGCAAAGATACTACGAGAGGGGATATATCGATACGTGCTGCTAACGCCCCTCACGGTCAGACAAAGCAGCAACTCAGTGACACCAGCAAATTAAATTAACGTCGTAAGTAGGAAGTAAGTTAAAAACAGGATGTAAAATACATGATGGCAGGAACATGAGCCACGCATGGCTCACATACAGTCTAATTAAACATCTTTATTAACTGATTTTTCACTTTGATAGGCAAAAATGCATTGTTTGGGAGTGTCCCCGGTGTTCAAATCAGTGTCTGTAATAAATTGTCTTGCATATGGGTATTAAAAACCTTTTCCGGCAAGTGAAATAACATTACAGAATTGCCTTTGATACTATCTGTTCACATGTCAAGAAATAACACAATCATTTTACGTTCAGCCGCAACAAGCTATAATTCAGCAGGACTTTGTCGTTTTGTAAACTATGGCAGGACCCACTCACCAATGCAATGATATAATGCGCCGACATTTACGAAACATAAAAAACAAGTCATAGAAGAATCCTTATAAATAGCTCATAACGTCATTTAGTACTGAACCCTATAAGGGTGTTGTCAGTAGAGGTTTATGTCACCTCTACTGACAACACCCGGCAGACCACCAATCACAATAGCAGCAGATTATTGTGTTGTAGCTTCGTATGCAATTTGGCCATCACATAACATCCTGTTCCATGCTTGCTACACACTTTGGGAGAAACACTATCATTTCTAGGTGCCACAAGGGAATAACACAGGACTTGCAGTAACACATATTAACGCACAGTCGTGACGATAATATCAAAAACAGTCACTACTCGATGAGAATAGATACAGTTGATTTCTGTGAGTTTTATGAACAAAATCGGTATAGTCTGAGAACATCCTCCTATCCAAATTACAAAATGTACACAAGGGCATTCCATTTATTTAAGATGTATGATATACCGTTACAGATCAGCAACTAAACAGTGATTGATTATGTTCAAGAGCATTCCTCTTCTAATTTTTGTAACATCCAGAGCAGGGAAAAAAATACAAACTATATGCTTCCAGACTTTAATGTGCCATACCACTGCTTGCAATAGAACTTTCTAACATTACCATATAACATTTCACCATGCCTCACTTCAGATATATCGAAAAACAGATACCATCAGCGTTCTGACATCGAGCATATTTGCCCCACAACTTGCTTTCATGGACTTACATGTGGGTGTGGAGTATTGTCACCTGTGCTGGCAAGAAGACCATATCCAGTAACTATCTCTCACAATAGATGATTCTTGTGTTACAGTGGGAGGTAACAGATATCCAGGTTTTTCATCTCGAAGTGGCCATAACCACTACCTCCACGTATCACACATCTGGTACTGCCCATCCCCAGAATGTTCAGCTTACAACACACCCAAGTCAATAGAAACAAGTAGAAAGGCACTGTTATCTTACTGGTAAAAAAAAAATTGACATGTTGGGCATCGTAGCATATGGAAATAGGACGATTCTGCAGCATTGAGTAACGACACCAAACAACTGCCTAAAGGTGATGATCTCTGTATTTAATCCCATGTTCCACAGTAACAAATAACAGATACACTACTGGCCATTAAAATTGCTACACTACCAAGGTGATGTGCTACAGACGCGAAATTTAACCGACAGGAAGAAGATGCTGTGGTATGCAAATGATTAGCTTCTCAGAACATTCAAGGCCGGCGCCGCTGGCAACACCTACAACGTGCTGACATGAGGAAAGTTCCCCACCGACTTCTGACACACAAACAGCAGCTGTCCGGCGTTGCCTCGTGAAACGTTCTTGTGATGCCTCGTGTAAGGGGGAGAAATGCGTACTATCACGTTTCCAACATTGTTAAAGGTCGGATTATAACCTATCACGATTGCGGTTTATCGTACCGCGACATTGCTGCTCGCGTTGGTGGAGATCCAATGACTCTAAATAGAATATGGAACCGGTAGCTTCAGGAGGGTAATACGGAACACCGTGCCGGATCCCAACGACGTCGTATGGCTAGCAGTCGAGATGACAGGCATCTTATCCGCACGGCTGTAACGGATCTGTAATGGATCGTGCAGCCACGTCTCGATCCCTGAGTCAACAGATGGGAACGTTTGCAAGACAACAACCATCTGCACGAACAGTTCCACAACGTCTGCAGCAGCATGCACTATCAGCTCGGAGACCATGACTGCGGTTACCCTTGACGCTGCATCACGGTCAGGAGCGCACGCTACGGTGTACTCAACGACGAAGCTAGGTACACGAATGGCAAAACGTCATTTTTTTCGGATGAATCCAAGTTTTGTTTACTGCATCATTATGGTCGCATCCGTGATTGGCGACATCGCGGTGAACGCACGTTGGAAGCGTGTATTCGCCACCACCATACTAGCGTATCACCCGGCGTGATGGTATGGGGTGCCATTGGTTACCCGTCTCGGTCACCTCTTGTTTGCATCGACGGCACTTTGAACAGTGGACGTTACATTTCAGATGTGTTACGACCCGTCGCTCTACCCTTCATTCGATCCCTGCGAAACCCTACATTTCAGCAGGATAATGCACGACCGCATGTCGCAGATCCTGTACGGACCTTTCTGTATACAGAAAATGTTCGACTGCTGCCCTGGCCAGCACATTCTCCAGATCTCTCGCCAAATGAAAACGTCTGGTCAAATGTGGCCGAGCAACTGGCTTGTCACAATACGCCAGTGACTACTCTTGGTGAACTGTGGTATTGTGTTTTAAACTCCATGGGCAGCTGTACCTGTAGACGCCATCGAAGCTCTGTTTGACTCAATGCCCAGGCGTATCAAATCCTTTATTATGGCCAGAGGTGGTTGTTCTGGGTACTGATTTCTCAGGATCTATGCACCGAAATTGCGTGAAAATGTAATCACATGTCAGTTCTAGTATAAGATATTTGTACAATGAATACCCGTTTATCACGTGCATTTCTTTTTGGTGTAGCAATGTTAATGCTCAGTAGTGTATATAGTGTTCTACCATGGCTCCCTCTATGTCAAACAAGTGATGTCAGTTAGTAATTATGTGGTAATCAACAGTGTACCAGTGGGTGGATGCCATGGAAAAGACACCGTTAATCGGATCGCAGTACTGTAATAAAAACTGCAGTTAAAAGCACGATCAATTTTAGCAATATTCCCGGTATTTCCATAATTTCAACGTTAGCCAATGAGCCATGCTTCCTAAACTCTGAATAATCGCTAAACCACCCACCCACTACTTTGCGAGTACCATATAATAGACTGCAAATGCAGATAGATGTCTGTGCAGTACGTCCGTTCAGTCATATACATCGAAGTGTGTCAGGCAGCGTCCTATACTGATACAGTTAAGTTATCTACATATTTCTAGTTGAGGGGTCCTATACACGCGTCGCTTATGGGGTGCCCAAAGGATGTTGCTTTCTCGGATAGCTAAGCAACAGTTACAAGAACGTGTCGGAAGCGATGGGCGACAGGCAAACAGTCAGTCCTTTGCTGAATACAAGGTCCATGTACGCAATTGGTATGGATCAATGATAACTGCTATCGCGGTGCCGGTCTAGTAATGTGGAGCTTAGGCTGGCAGGAGTGGCGCTTATATTCTCTTCAGCTAGAGGCCACTCCTGTTGTGGCGCGGTCCTTATCAGTAGGTCATTGGCTGATGTCGCCTCACTGCCTTCTCTGCTCTTGCGGTCTTCACTTTCGTGCTGGCGCTTTTCGTTACGCCGGCACACTGGCATATCGATCACAGTGCAGAATTTACGGTTAAAACTGGCCATCTTTCCTTATGTGGATGGGAGACATAAGGTATTCTCGCACTCATAGGATGGAGCTGGAGATTGAAAGATCTCTCGACATTGTCCTTGACCAACCCACACTGCAACACTGATTTATTTTGCAACTGACCCGGAGGGTACTATACCTATTACATTCAACATCTCGTGAAGGAACAGAGTGACGTGAGTTCGTAGCTGCTGTTCAGTGATGACTGTTACCATCTAAGTGAACAACATCTCTCCAGATGCGCACATGTCGAGGATGTTGGCATGGTAGTCATGAGAGTGTCGTGATGTAATAACATGTGGTTAAGAAGACATATGTGGTTTATATAGGATAAAGTTACAGATGAATGGAGTTTCAAACAGTTTATGTAAATGGACTGTGCTATCAACTTCAGAATATTATTGTGGTGTCTGGAGTCAGTACCAAGAAGGTACAGGCAGGAGACAACAGATGATAGAACATAACACATCCATTCATAAGGCTACGTGGTTCTATGCTTAAAAACGCTATAAAGTGAAAGCCATACGGTTTCTGAAATATTAATCACGTGGAATCCAACGCTCTTTAGGGGAGTCAGAATGGAGAAAAAATTTTTTTTTCACGTTGTTTGATTTTTGTCTCATTATAAAATTTGCAAATGTTCAGATGTTCAAAGGTGTGTGAAATCTTATGGGACTTAACTGCTAAGGTCATCAGGCCCTAAGCTTACACACTTCTTAACCCAAAGTGTTCTAAGGACAACCACACAAACCCATGCCCGAGGGAGGACTCGAAGCTCCGCCGAGATCAGCCGCACAGTATAAAATTTTCAATCTACACCCGTTGAAAATATTAAAATTTTTACGTGCATTACCTCCGACCGATAGTGCAACCATATCGGCAGCATATTGGCGAGGCATCCGTCTTCATGGACGACAATTGGCGCCCCCATCGTGCACATCCTTGTGAATGATTTCCTTCAGGATAACGACGTCGCTTCGACTAGAGTGGCCAGCATGTTCTGCAGACATGAACCCTGTCGAACATGCCTGGGATAAATTTAAAAGGGCTGTTCATGGACGACATGACCCACCAACCACTCTGAGGCATCTACGCCGAATCGCCGTTGAGAGTGGGACAGTCTGGACAAAACGAGCCTTGATCAACTCGTGGATAGTATACCATGAAGAATACAGGCAAGCATCAATGCAAGAGGACGTGCTACTGGGTATTAGTGGCACCAGTGTGTACAGAAATCTCGACCACCACCTCTTAAGCTCTCGCTCTATGATGGTACAACATACAATGTGTGGTTTTCATGAGCAATAAAAAGGGCGGAAATGATGTTTATGTTGATCTTGGTTCTAATTTTCTGTACAGATTCCGTAACTCTTGGAACCGAGCTGATGCAAAACTTTTTTTGAAGTGTGTATTTTGAAGCTTCAAACAAAACCACAGCAATTTCAAGCCACCGTCTTTGATTGCACTGCTCAGCATTTCCCCATTCCAATCCCCCAACCTGCAATAAATGCATCCCTTTGGCTAACAGAGTTAAGTATTTAGGACACACTCTCACCAGAAAACTAACACATAATGCATACCTCCTTATCATCCAAAATAAAGCCCAAAACTGAGCAAACTACCGACAGACTGCAGCTGAGATCCACATCCTTTTATGTTTATCCTCACCTTTAAATACTTCACCTGCTCCACTCTCATGCACACGAGCATTACTTTGATCTCCACTTCTCATAAATTGTACTAGTCCGTATGAAATCCTGGAAAGGCATGCATTCTGCCTCGGCTTCCGCATCCGTCCTTTTTCTACCACACGTATCTTTACCGAATTATTCACTTCCTACTCTTCCACGAACATCTGCAGATCTAATACATAAATCGCAGAAACCAGTCCTAGAGACCAATAGCCTACCCACTAATCGCCAGTGCAGATACCCTGCTGTGCCCCTACACCCATATTCCACCTTCCACGCGTTATCCATGTTCTCCATCCAGAATTTCAGCAAATTCACTCTTCGCTTATGAAATCCTTCCTGAGATGTACCCGTATTTCCAACCTCAATCACAGAGCTCTGCCTAGCACCATCCTCCCTCCAACTTGCTGACTTTTAGTCGCTGACCTTTAATTGCTATCTGCTGCTCCATGATGCATCACATTTATCAATCCTTGATCATGGCCATGATCATTTTCATGTATGAACATCATCATCATTACACCACAGCATCATTCATATTACACAGGGTAACACTGATTCTGTGGCATGGGATTTAGAAACCAGTTTAAGGTAATTTTGGTCTACTGAATGAGAAAATAATTATATTTTTGTTGAAGTGGTTCTAATTCTTGAGATAAGAGTAATGCATTTACATTGGAAATTAAATTATAAAAAAGAGGAGAATATTTTTTAAAACGTGCTCTGATTGATTCAAAGAATAATAAAATTAATCATAATAGCAAAAACATATCAGTAGGAATTAAGAGAAACGTTTCGCATGGCATTTTCTTCAGTGTTTTTGGTCCAAACAGTCTCTCTGAAAGTTGTAGCAGTAGTCTGCCATCATATGGCGATCCCAACGGTCTTGGTGTCTTCCCTCCATGAGCTTGATGTCCTGGTGGAACCGTTCCCCTCGTTATGCAGTGTAATCGTCCAAGTTATCAGGAAATTTATGTAAATGACTGTACAAAAAAAGCAATTTGACACTCATATTAGCTCCTAGATTTTGGAAATTCTGGAGCACTTTGTCTATTATTTCGGAATATTCTTCAGCTTTGTGGTTCCTCAAAAAAATTTTTACAGCTTATGCATGCCTCCGGTTCAACTCAGGTCATGTGCCTGTGGGCAATCAAGAATTCCTGACTTCAACTTTTCTATTCTGAGATCAGGAAATGATTAACAGGTATATTTGAAGCGGTTGTCATTCCTGTCTAAAGCTTTAACAAACTGTATTATAAGCCCAAGTTTAGTATGTAGAGGTGGAAGAATGATTTTTTCCCATATGACCAACAGTTCATGAACAATGTTATCTTTTCCTATAGTAAGGTTTATTCTCGGCGGCCAGTCTTTCCTGCTCAAGTGTTCATCTTTAGCATGAATGTCCCACATACAAAGAAACAGATATATTTAGTGCATCCATTTGCTGCCCCAATAAGAAAACTCACCATTTTTAAATATACACCACTGATGAAACTCCGCTATAGAGTGAAAATTTCATTCTGCACCACTGATGTTGATGAAGCGAAATTGTCTCTAAAACAAGTTTAACATTTTGATATTCTTCATTTAAAAGTAACTGAATGAGGTATCGGGATCGAAGCTCACCTGTGAAATGGCTGATAGTCACGGCGCTTTCTGTGAGAAGCAGAGATAGTTAACGTAGTTCACCAAACGCGCATTAAGTGCCATCTGTCGAATTCCTGTCATAGATACCACGGAAAAGACACTAGGCCATATTGAGTCTAGGGCCATACTGAATACGGTTACCTTACTTCGAAAAAGACATGTTCCTGAGGCTAAATTAGTGAAAAACCGGTATTTTTATAGAATAGTTTACCAAACTGCATTCAAACATAATAATTTGTAGAGTAAGTACTTCATAATTATATGTATCGAAATGTACTTTGTAAACTTATGCAACAGAAAATATTTTTTGTTCTCCTTTGTTATCATTAGTGCCACCCACCAATGTGTTTTCTAAATCATTAAGGATTGCCAACTAACGTGTTTTTTTAAAAAAAGACATGAGCTATTGTCGTCTGTTTTTATGTGTTTCATAACATCTTTCTAAATTGTGCAACCTTTGGTTGAAGAGCCGTTCTATCTGCTACCAGCCCATTCCTTAGTTAGGGGTGGAGTAACACTAAGGGAAAAAAAACAAAAAAAAAAAACGAGGAACAGAATGAAACAGTTATCCCCCGTGAAGAAGAACGCTGGAAAGTCGGTAGGGAACATTGATATTTTAGTTGCTTTTAACATTTTGTGTGGCTTAGTGCCCAAAATGATACTATTAAAAAAGAAAACACTGTTTAGAAATTTGTAAACTGGTTCTGTGCTTCGATATACACTCCTGGAATTGAAAAAAAGAACACATTGACACCGGTGTGTCAGACCCACCATACTTGCTCCGGACACTGCGAGAGGGCTGTACAAGCAATGATAACACGCACGGCACAGCGGACACACCAGGAACCGCGGTGTTGGCCGTCGAATGGCGCTAGCTGCGCAGCATTTGTGCACCGCCGCCGTCAGTGTCAGCCAGTTTGCCGTGGCATACGGAGCTCCATCGCAGTCTTTAACACTGGTAGCATGCCAGGACAGCGTGGACGTGAACCGTATGTGCAGTTGACGGACATTGAGCGAGGGCGTATAGTGGGCATGCGGGAGGCCGGGTGGACGTACCGCCGAATTGCTCAACACGTAGGGCGTGAGGTCTCCACAGTACATCGATGTTGTCGCCAGTGGTTGGCGGAAGGTGTACGTGCCCGTCGACCTGGGACCGGACCGCAGCGACGCACGGATGCACGGCAAGACCGTAAGATCCTACGCAGTGCCGTAGGGGACCGCACCGCCAATTCCCAGCAAATTATGGACACTGTTGCTCCTGGGGTATTGGCGAGGACCATTCGCAACGGTCTCCATGAAGCTGGGCTACGGTCCCGCACACCGTTAGGCCGTCTTCCGCTCACGCCTCAACGTCGTGCAGCCAGCCTCCAGTGGTGTCGCGACAGGCGTGAATGGGGAGCGAATTGAGACGTGTCGTCTTCAGCGATGAGAGTCGCTTCTGCCTTGGTGCCAATGATGGTCGTATGCGTGTTTGGCGCCGTGCAGGTGAGCGCCACAATCAGGACTGCATACGACCGAGGCACACAGGGCCAACACCCGGCATCATGGTGTGGGGAGCGATCTTGTACACTGGCCGTACACCTCTGGTGATCGTCGAGGGGACACTGAATAGTGCACGGTACATCCAAACCGTCATCGAACCCATAGTTCTACCATTCCTAGACCGGCAAGGGAACTTGCTGTTCCAACAGGACAATGCACGTCCGCATGTATCCCGTGCCACCCAACGTGCTCTAGAAGGTGTAAGTCAACTACCCTGGCCAGCAAGATCTCCGGATCTGTCCCCCATTGAGCATGTTTGGGACTGGATGAAGCGTCGTCTCACGCGATCTGCACGTCCAGCACGAACGCTGGTCCAACTGAAGCGCCAGGTGGAAATGGCATGGCAAACCGTTCCACAGGACTACATCCAGCATCTCTACGAATGTCTCCATGGGAGAATAGCAGCCTGCATTGCTGCGAAAGGTGGATATACACTGTACTAATGCCGACATTGTGCATGCTCTGTTGCCTGTGTCTATGTGCCTGTGGTTCAGTCAGTGTGATCATGTGATGTATCTGACCCCAGGAATGTGTCAATAAAGTTTCCCCTTCCTGGGACAATGAATTCACGGTGTTCTTATTCAATTTCCAGGAGTGTATTTAGGGCTCAACTTTGTTGCGGTAAAGACTGTTATAGGAATCGAATATCTAGACGTCTTGGAGCTATTGTTAAGCCTCAACGTAAGGTTCTTAAATATTGAGAACTGCTCTATTGCATCGAAGGTCTTTCGATCATTGCACTACGTGATTATTTCTCTTTCTATCTGTGGTGTCACCGCCAGACACCACACTTGTTAAGTGGTAGCCTTTAAATCGGCCGCGGTCCGGTAGTATACGTCGGACCCGCGTGTCGCCACTATCAGTGATTGCAGACCGAGCGCCGCCACACGGCAGGTCTAGAGAGACTTCCTAGCACTCGCCCCAGTTGTACAGCCGACTTTGCTAGCGACGGTTCACTGACTTCTACGCTCTCATTTGCCGAGACGATAGTTAGCATAGCCTACAGCTCCGTTATTTGCTAAGACCTAGCAAGGCGCCAGTATCCGTACTATTGATATTGTGAGGCATGTACCATAAAGAGCGACGTTCATCATTAATGTATTAAAGTTAAGTATTCCACTAGCTACGTCCGTTTTTCTCAATTCTAATTCCCTTGTCATGTTCCAGACCTCACACCAGCCTGCGTGAGCTAAAACGCGTGCATTTCGGCCTCCTTTAGTAATACGGTGTTGGCTCTCCTGCCAACCACAACACTCTCTCTTTCTTTCTTCCTGTCTCTCTGTCTCTTTATCTTGTAGTTGTTTGTAAAGGCACGTTTCAAAAAGTGAGGCTGATCAGCATAACTTATAGCATGAATAGTGAATTCAAAAATCTAGAGAGGGTCTCATTAGTATTGGACGGGCTTGACTATCGTCTGAACAGTTATGAAAGGAAAATGAAGACTTTGAACATCAACTTAATTATAAAAGAAAACGGAAAGTCTTCATGTTAGCGTGTCCACATATGTAAAATAGAGAATCTACATTGAAAACCATGATTTTTGGTCCTATACGTAATTTAAAATTCACCTCAAGTTTCTAGGTTCATTCATGTAGAAGTAATCTTGTGAATACGCATTATATTGTTTGTTAGAAATCCCCTGTAGCGTAACGGGATAATTTGGTCATAAACCGTATTTTCTGATATTGCACCAGAGAGATTTCAACAAACGCGATGCAGCATTGGTCACGTGGCTGCAGATAAGCAGACAGCCGCCGAAACACCACCGAATAAAAAGCCTCCGCTGCTCGGACATTTAATTTCGCCCTGCCGGACGAGGAAGGAAGCCGTATCTGGATCAATTGCGAAACTGGATTACTGGAAGCCTCGGTCGATACGTGGTCTGGCCTGGCGCAACAGGCGGGAAAACAGCCAGACCGATTTGCAGAGACATTCGGATGGTGTGCACTCTTATTCTCGTCCTCCTTTCGTGACCAATTCCGCGAGATTGAGTTTTCCTCTTCTCCTCCGAGGATCTCTTAATCCGTTACGTTGCGCCCTACCACTTTTCATTTGAAATCTTCAGTATCCTCTTCTATTCATTACTGCACTGGTTACTTTTCCTGTATCCTCGTCTCTCGTTGATCTCTGGTCGCGGGTCGCGGTGTACATGTCTCCCATATATGATGATCAAAATATCCGGAGTTCAATGACCCGTTAGCTTCTTCCCCTTCTTTTTGTCCTGCCAGCTCCCTCTGGTCGTTCTTCCCGTATTCATCCTGATGACACGCCCAGCAAAAGTTGCACTTTTCAGTGTTACCCTCTGTCCTGACTCTGTCGTCGAAGACTGGCACACATCTTCCACAGATCTTCTCCCAATACCGGTTTCTCCTTTGGGACCCAGTATTCTGCTTAGTATTTTCCTCCCTTGTAAAGTCGCTCTGCACCATATTGGATAGTATTACGACCTGTACTGTGTGACCTACCGAGTTCCCGACTCTTGCATTCTATTAGGTTGGTGCGTAAGTTCGTAGCATTTGTCCAAAAGTTTAATATACGCAACGGATACACATAACAGAGACTTTCGTTATTAATAATAGATTCTCCTTCACTATTTACGACAGGCTGGCAACGATTGGGTAAATTTTGAATCCCGTGACTATAGACATTGGCAACGGCCTGGCCGCAGTGGATACACCGGTTCCCGTGAGGTCTCCGAAGTTAAGCGCTGTCGGACGTGGTCGGCAGCTGGATGGGTGACCATCCAGGCCGCCATGCGCTGTTGCACTTTTTCGGGGTGCACTCAGCCTCGTGATGCCAATTGAGGAGCTACTCGACCGAATAGTAGCGGCTTCATTCAAGAATACCATCATAACAACCGGGAGAGCGGTGTGCTCACCCCACGCCCCTCCTATCCGCATCCTACACTAAGGATGACACGGCGGTCGGATGGTCCCGGCAGGCCACTCGCGGCCTGAAGACGGAGTGCGACAATAGACATTGCACGGTTCTGAGACGAAGATCTCGTCGAGCCAGTTACGGAGCGCATTTTCATTCGGAAAGAAAGTTCTTTGATGATTCTTCGATAGAGAACTTGTACGACTAGCCATATTTCTTGCGACCATATATATTTCCAGCACAATCTTTGGCTAAAGATTCAGTTTGTACACATCCGTCTTCTTCAACTTGATCCCTTCCTTCATTCAAGGAATTCACAGGTAGTGAAACAAATTCGTCTACACTTCTACACTCTTCCTATTCTGAATTATGTTCACTTTTAGTTTCGTTGTCACTATCTGATCCTACATCACTTGCTAAATTGCCGTCAATAGATTTTAAAACATATCCTCAAGGTCAGGGTCATTAACACGAACAAAATCCATAACGTGTGGTCTCAGAGACCGCTGTCACGAAAGAAACAGTACAGGTCAATGTCACATTCCGGTGTCTACTGACGAAGCAAACCACCGCAGCTTCAGGAAAGAACAACTAGAATAAGCTGTAATCTCCTACCCCCACCTCTGCGCATTAGCAACAGGGTAAAACTAAATCGCTAGCGGTGTGAGACTGCACCTGGGACGTTAAGGGTATCGTCGAATTCAAAACGTAATTAGTTACCTCATAAAGTTTACAAAAGTCTTTCCCGTTTAATTACGCTCTCGAGAAAGTTTAAATTCATAATATTAGCGAAATAGCCGACTAAGCCTGCGGCGTAAAGGAACGAGAAGATATTAGAAATCTCACGCTGCACGCATGCGCTTTAACTTGGTGGGTGACTTCCGCAGGCCAGGTTGAGGTTGTATGCCGATTTGAAAGAACACGAGTGTCTCATACCAAACTGTTCGTCTCGACTTCCCCTACATCATTGCGATACGTTGTAAACAGTTAATGTTCCCACTCCGTATACAGACCGACCTAGTACATTAGAATGTGGAAGTAGCCGGCAACATACTATTTATAAATAGGAGAGGCTGTATTTTACAAGGGCACTGCAAGGCAACTGGACTTCGCAATGATTTTTATATTTATAGAACGTGAATTTCACGACCCAAACATACCACTCTCAAAGCAGTTCCATGCAACTCTCAAAAATTCTCGAGCAAGTCGACTCTGAAGTTTTGTGGTCGACTTAATTTGATAAACTAAGTTTAGCATTTTTCCTACAAGCAGCGTGGCGATGTGCTAGAGAGCGCGCCTGACGCGTAGGGGACTGGCTTTCGAATACTGGCCGAAACATATTTGTGAACAAATGTGCATTTTGTCTGAGCATTTACGTCGTGCGTTAAGTACAAAAAGACAGATAAAAATTTAATTTATAATTTTCTTAATTATGAAACCATGGTTAACAGTCTTTTATTAATCATCAGTTTTTAATCAACTGTTCGTAATGAAAATGAATTTTTGTGTGCAATACACAGGGTGCTCAGAAAGAGCCTAAAGAACCTGTACGGATTTTACAGCGAGACTGTACTGAGAAATAATTTTCAAGAAAAAATTCGATACTTTGTGCCGCTTCCGAGTTACTTAGAACTGAAGTTAGACTATCAGGAAGTTGTTTGCACAAAAGTAAAGTGGACCGCCAGAGACAATGCCATCAAAGGTGTTGTTCGTTTGGTTTCCCAAAAGCGAATAAAAGAGCGATAAAAGTATTCCTCATGTGACTATACTAAGGATCGAACCCCAGTCAAAGATTGAGCAATCTTGTGCACTATCACCTACGCTGTGAGAACGTGTTGTTGTGGGCTTCAGCGCAGAGACTGGTTTGATGCACCTCTCCATGATACTCTACCCTGTGCAAGCTTCTTCATCTCCCAGTACCTACTGCAATCTACATCCTTCTGAATCTGTTTAGTGTATTCATCTCTTGGTCTCCCTCTACGATTTTTACTCTCCGCGCCGCCCTCCAATACTAAATTAGTGATCCCTTGATGCCTCAGAATATGTCCTACCAACCGATTCCTTCTTCTAGTCAAGTTGTGCCACAAACTCCTCTTCTCCCCAATTATATTCAATACATCCTCATTAGTTATGTGATCTACCCATCTAATCTTGAGCATCCTTCTGTAGCACCACATTTCGAAAGTTTCTACTCTTTTCTTCTCCAAACTATTTACCGTCCATGTTTCACTGCCCGCATCTCGTGGTCGTGCGGTAGCGTTCTCGCTTCCCACGCCCGGGTTCCCGGGTTCAGTTCCCGGCGGGGCAGAGACTTTCTGTGCCTCGTGATCGCTGGGTGTTGTGTGATGTCCTTAGGTTAGTTAGGTTTAAGTAGTTCTAAGTTCAAGGGGACTGATGACCATAGATGTTAAGTCCCATAGTGCTCAGAGCCATTTGAAACTTTTGAACCATGTTTCACTTCCATACATGGCTACACTCCATACAAATACATTCAGAAAAAACTTCCTGACACCTAAATCTATACTCGATGTTAACAAATTTCTCTTCTTCAGAAACGCCTTCCTTGCCATTGCCAGTCTGCATTCGACCATCATCAGTTATTTTGCTCCCCAAATAGCAAAACTCATTTACTACTTTGAGCGCCTCATTTCCTAATCTAGTACCCCCAGAAACACCCGATTTAATTCGAGTACATTCCAATATCCTTGGTTTGCTTTTGTTGATGTTCATCTTATATCCTCTTTTCAAGACACTGTCCATTCCGTTCAGCAGCTCTTCCAGTTCCTTTGCTGTCTATGACAGAATTACAATGTCATCGGCGAACCTCAAAGTTTTAATTTCTTCTCCATGTGTTTTAATTCATACTCCAATATTTTCTTTTGCTTTCTTTACTGCTTGCTCAATATACAGATTGAATAACATCGCGGATAGGCTACAACCCTGTCTCACTCCCTTCCCAACCACTGCTTCCCTTTCATGACCCTGGACTCCTACAACTGCCACCTGGTTTCTATACAAATTGTAAATAGAATCTCGCTCTCTGTATTTTAACTATGCCACCGTCAAAATTTGAAAGAGAGTGTTCCAGTTAACATTGTCAAAAGCTTTCTCTGAGACTACAAATGCTATAAACGTGGGTTTGCGTTTCCTTAATCTATTTTCTAAGATACGTGCTATGGGAACAACTGAAAGGAATTGTTTGTCGCAGGCTTCTTGCATATGCGCACACGGCGACCTGATTGGCTAACTTCAACGCTAAATGGCTCTGAAAGGGCTCAACGTATCGAATTTCTTTCTTAACAATTACTGCTGAGTACAAACTACGCTGAAGAACCCATACTCGAGTGGGTCTGACCATCCTGAATAATAAAGAACAAGACAGTGTGCGTTTTACGGAACAATGATATTTATATGTGTTTGTTAGCATACATTTGGTGAATTGTATATTTAATGATGTAGGTCAGTGCAGTGGTGGCCAATCTTGCGGGCCGTACCCGGGCACGCAGTCTCGCTCCACACATCTTCCCCCCCCCCCTCCCCCCTTCCCTGCCATGCCCCGCTATCTGAAAATAGAGGGGCGGGGGCATTGCATTTCAATGGAAGAGTAGGCACTCTGCATGCGACTTGGTTTCATGTTTCACATATTTCACATTTCTTAATAACACAGTCCGCAGCTCGTGGTGTTGCGGTAGCGTTCTCACTTCCCGCACACTTGGTCCCGGGTTCGATTGCCGGCGGGGTCAGGGATTTTACCTGCCTCGAGATGACTGGATGTTTCTGTGTTGTCTTCATTACCATAATTCATCCTAATTACGGTCGGACGAAGGCAATGGCAAACAACCTCTGTTAGGACCTTGCCTAGTACGGCGGTGCGGGTCTCCTGCATCGACCCCTACGCTCCTCAGAGTAAGGGACATCATCATCATCATGACAACACAGATCACAAACAAAACATATTTTCAGTACAATTTAATTGTTTTTGGTTCACTGAAGATACAATTTTTATCTGGCACAAACTGCCGCAGAAAATTACACATTGTTTCAGATCTAAGTTGCGTCATAATCTTGACTTCTTTTGTTTCAAAATCGAAAGAAGGTATTTCTCATAAATATGTCGAACTAAACATTGTAGCACTTTTGCAATGACGTTATGGAGACTTGCAGACTCTACCGGAGCAAAGCAATGTATACGTCGTGGACAGCGTTAACGTAAAAAAGACTGAAATTACCATGCATGTTAGTCAGTCACATCTCCACATGCACAAAGTGCTTTCAATTGAAACGGCAAACGAGCCCGAAAACTGATGTAAGACTGGCAGTTCCCTAAAAACCTTTATAAAACTATTTTTGTAATTCTTTCGTGCCACAACGAATTCCTGAAAGCTCGTGTTTTCATCAGCACCAGTGAGATTAGGAGACTGGACTTTGTTCTTAGAATGTGTCCATTCTACAATGCGATTTTCTTTTTACATGAATCCTCGTCGAATCATAAGTCACCGTGTAATATCCTAAAATGTGAATTGTGCAACCCATTACATATATTCTAATATTCGTCACTGCACTCCTTTTTCCTTCATAAATTCAACAAGAGCGAGTTTTAAATCGAAAAATATATCTAGGCATGTCTCATGACTTAACCGAAGTACTTTGCACCCGTATGTGAAGTCTCTGCACTCTTCGTTCCATTCCGTTGAAAACTGTTGTAACTGGCAATGGAATAATGCTTGCAATTTCAGAAATTTCGCTTTTCGTACCACCAATTTCTTCACAGCTTCCTGCATGTAAATTTAGCAGAAAGTGCTTCTTGAGGCTCAGAACAATGAATCCTCTCTGTCGATAGTTGTAATTTTTTGCTCTTTCATTGTCAGCTAAATCTTTAGATTCCTTCTGCGTGGTATTATAATGTCGTTCATAGCGGGTATGCAGTACCTGTCCCTTAAGTGAATTGAAAATCCTAATCCCTCTCTTTGTTGCCATTTATTTCTAACGATTGATGCTATTGATTGCAAGACTGACTATTTTTGAGCAGACAGACACCGGACCTATGAACGTCCTTCATACCAGGAGCAAATATTGAAGGTTAAACATCGCTGACACCACGATTCTGCAGGACCCACAGTGTTGTGCTGCCCGTAAAATGTCACACCATAAGCTAAATGAAATGTCGCGCAGTTCCGAATACTTCCGAGAAGGACCGAGCAAATCCGAGTGACAGGCGGGGCTTGCACACGCTGCACGCGTGAAGTATAGCACGTTATGGCCCGCCCTGATGCAGATATTCGAACTGAACGGAAAAAAATGAACAAAATAATGACCGAAGCGAGATACCTTACCACTACCGCCCATTCCGGACACCGTCTCAAGTACACTTACGGTGTAGACAACGAATGTGACGAAAAGAGTGTAAGAAATTCTTATCGCCTAACTTTACTGATATTTACGCCCGGCAAGAGCGTGAATAGAGCACTTATTTGGCAAAGCGACGCAAGAAAGAATCATGATAACATGGGGGGACTGGAATCTATACTTTCGTAAAATAGTTCTCTGAGTTATAATTATTTAACTGCGCGCGACTCACCTCCTTGTTAATACAGGATTGCGCGAGACGCTTTTAAAATTTGTTAAAACTGATGTGTACATGGAGCGTTCATACTGACAAAAAAACGTAAGCATAATCTCAGGGATTGTGTTTCGTGTTATGAGATTAAAATTTTGCTGCATGATAACTCCACTGTGGTGAAATTTAATTAAAAGAAATCTTTTAATGAAAGAAAGTATTTGCCTTTTTTAAACCTGTTATCTTCGTCTTGCCGAGCAGCGGCCAATACCGGAACATAACTCAGTGTTCTTTGTTTTGACGTTAATACGGCATAAATTAATATATTCACTTTCGTTTCCTTAATAATTGTGGTGCGAGTCTTTCACAGCGTCCGTTGATGACGGAACGCAATGAAATTATAATGAAATTATTCCTAAGCAAGATGTCTGCCAAGAATGGTCGATTGTTCGACCGTTCTTGTTGTTTATTCTGCGCGCTGGAAACCTTACAAATAATAGGTCTATTTTTACTTCTGCATGAAGGTCACTGTGCACAAGAAAAAATGCACGATCAGCATTAATTACCATATATTATTTAATATTTACGGCTTATAATGCGAAATGGCCACTGTAGTGTGCGTTAGCTTCGAGACTAGAACAGAGAGAGAGAGAGAGAGAGAGAGAGAGTAATAAATCTGGTCTTTTTAGTATCTTTTGCCAGCGAGTAAAAGAACAATTATTTACCACAAAGATCCTGTACAGTTATCTTATACAGTCTGTTTGTACCATTATTAGTTTACTTATTTATAAATTACCGTTATGGCAGTTAATTGCACGCTCATTTTCAGAGGTTTTTTTTACAATTTTAATTTTACTTTGTTTCCTGTCTAACTTGTCATCGCACGGTTTAATATTTTGTACTGTGTATCGGTACAATACGATATAGCGGATACCAGTCTGAGGTGCTTTGAAGCTTCTACGCTTCATGCAAATGCTCGTAGAACAGGGTCCTTTGTATAAAAATTTGATTCTCCCTGAAACTGAACTCAGCCCTCACACACAGTGAGCGACTAATCTGCCGCTGCACCACCCTGTTCATCGAAACTCGTCTTCCTTAGTTTGGGATATTAAAATTTCGAAGTCGATTTTCTCGAGAACTTTTGAGATTGGCATCGAACTGTTTTGGGAGAGGTACACTCGAGTTCTCAACTTGACGTACCATAAGCATAAAAT
The DNA here is from genome assembly GCF_023897955.1 of Schistocerca gregaria. NCBI lineage: Eukaryota > Metazoa > Arthropoda > Insecta > Orthoptera > Acrididae > Schistocerca > Schistocerca gregaria. The sequence continues at coordinate 84,509,042 of NC_064923.1, forward strand.
ATTTCAAAAATCCTATTGCTGTGTGGTACCCTTGTTAGTGACTGGACGACGAGTAGGCACCATATTATCAAATAAAAGCGGAATTGCAGGTTGTGACAGATGAAGAAATCAGTGACTGTCGTGCACACATTGTGTGATTTCAGCCATGTCATAAAATTGTTAACGCCAAGTTCTCACTGTGCAGAAGAAATAACACGCCAGTTTGTTAAAAGAAGCCGCAGAGTTTTGTAAAGACACTCGATGTATGTTGTACCAGGACTTTACCATTTTTTTGAAGCGTTATTCAAGAGTCATAGCCGACCGGTGTGGCCAAGCGGTTCTAGGCGCTGCAGCCTAGAACCGCGCGACTACTACTGTCGCAGGTTCGAATCCTGCCTCGGGCATGGATGTGTGTGATTTCCTTAGGTTAGTTAGGTTTAAGTAGTTCTACGTTCTTAGGGACAGATGACCTCAGATGTTAAGTCCTATAGTGCTCAGAGCCATATGAACCATTTGAACCAAGAGTCATACATTTAGGCGATTTTCAAGCTATCTACAATTGTATAGCACTATTAATATATGCAACGTCTACGTAATATATCTGACTGATTTGATAAAAGTGTTTCGTTGACACTGAAGCTGTAGAAATTTTAGAACACGGTTATAGGACGACATGATGAGCCAAGACTACCCAAACGAACAATCTATAACCAGCACGCAATTCCATAGATGAATAAGATGTAACATTACAACATCGTTGACATCTGTCAAGTAAGTCTGTCAAACTTGTAGAAAACGGAAATTTTAGGTAAAGCTGCTCATCAGCAACATCCACTGTTGAGAAAAAAATATATCTAAACAAAAACCACTGTATCCATGCAACACATGTAATTAGCATAAATATTTGACAGCTACAACATCAATGAAATATGAAAGGAAGTTCTCTACACACTACTACAAAAACAATCAGATGTACAATGTAAAAATGTATGTACTAATAGAGCTACATTACTGCAGATCAATTAAAAGTGGCAATGTTGTCCGAAAAAAGCTATAACCTAGCTGTAGAACTCTTTAGTAAAACTTGAGAAACTAGCACCATATACAGAATATGTCTTTACGAGATAACTACTACGTTGCAAGCCCTGATGAATACAAAATGCTGACACTATTGTCATGCAATAGCACGGAGAATTTTCTGTGATGTATAAAAGTACGTGTGAAGATGAGAATACTAATCAAAAGAGTTAAATTCAATAAAATGTGCGTAAGAAGGAAAGAGATCCTAGTATATTTTTCCATCGAAATAACAACACCAAAAACCAAAACAAGAATCATGAGCTACTTGGCAATAGTATGGATGGAAAAAGAAATGAAGGACTAATTTGCATGGAAAAACGTATCAAATCAAGATATGTAAGTCGCCAATTTGGGCCTTAACAGTAATACCAGTTCTCTAATTTTGACCAATTTTATTGGTAAATTTATAGATAAATACATATAGGTATTATATAATTTGTAGGTAAATACATATTATGCAAATACTATATCACACTAACAAACAAATATGAATAACAAACAAAAAGCTATAACATCTGCCACATACACAGTATCCGAAAAGTAGATCAGAAAAAGCACACACTGCAATTATTCAATTTCATACAAGAACTGTAAACCTGATTGATTTTAGTTTCGTTCCAGAAGAAGAAAAGCTGCTACATAAGGACACAAAATATAATATACATCCAAAAGCCAAAAAAGAAGTAGTGAAAAAACCTCTTAGCCACAATTAATGTTGTCATTAATATGGCAAATTCTTCATCAGATGACAAAATGAAATATCAATGAAAACTTTACAAATTATAGAGAATACGTTAGTTCATACCAAATATGACCACAAAATAAAGGTAGAACATGCTACACTAAATAACATAAACCAAAAGCTTACCCAAAAGAACGCAATAGCATCGGAAGCAGACAAAGTAAACAGACTTTCCTAACGTATAGCAACGACTATAGAAATAAAGTTTATTTGACTTCTTTCAAAGCATATATAACCAGAATGAATTGTACCTTACCAGCAAATATGGAGCGTTAATCATAAAAGCCGTAAATAGCAATAAGATATTTTTGAGTTTTTTGAATAAAGAAAATGTACACTGATATACTCAAAAAACCTAAATTTTAGGGACAACAAAATCTCCACAAAGTCGAAGTCAAAATTCCACATCGCAGAAAACTGAAAATCTGTATCCTTTGATGTCATGAATATCTACACCAACATTCCCATATAAGACACAACAGAGGTAAGGGAAAACAACCTATTACAACATAGAAAACTACCCATTAGAAGGATACAAGAAATCACTGAACTACTAAAACCAATATTACACAAAATTAATTAAAGGTTTGATTGCAAAATATGTAACAAAAATGATGGAGTAGCGATGGGTGTGGCATTGCTAGCACAATAGCTAACATATTTTTTCAACAGCTGAATAACTAAAATTCATCGGCAGATTTAATAACACACACGCTCTGGGAAAATTAAATACTATTTGTGATGTGTAGATGGCACTCTGCCACTAACAGACAGTTCAAAGAATCGCTTATAGAGGATACATGCAACAGTAAACAAACTTCATTCTAGCATAAAATTCACAACAGAACATCAACATGATATATCTATCAACTTCCTGATTTAAAAGTAAAAAGAAAATAAAAAAGATTAACAAAGAACATCACATTTACAGAACACCTACGACCTCAGATAACGTTATTAATGGAAGATCTTGTCCTCCAACAATAAGGAAGTGTGCTTATTGTCACACAGTTATTAGATTACATAACGTACCATTACAGCAAACAGCTATATCTAAAAAACTTGAAACCCTCAATTACATGGCACAAAAGACCAATTCTAATCCCAGTATAGTCAGCAAAATGTATGAGAAATATAAATATCCCATACATACCAACATTCAAGCTGAGATAAAACTAATATCAGAAACACCAACAACATGGAAAATCACAAATATTCCACAAACATACAGACGAAATATATCACACAAACTAAATTCATTATTAAACAACACTGCAGTGAGATTTGTATACCAAACCATGCACAATGTAAAAACAAATACATTCCAGTAAAACAAAACCACATACATACATGTACCCAGATATATACAAAATCAGTTGCAATGAAAAATTCCAGACAGGCCGAATAGGACGAAATTTTTGACTAGTTATCAAGCACACAACAGAAAGTGCGACAAAATTCCCTCCACCCTTTTCTGTCATTTGACAGCAGTAAACCATAACGTAACCAGTTGTAATCACACAATGAAAATCCTGTATACTTAATAAAGGTATAAGAAATATAAGTACACACACACACACACACACACACACACACACACACACACACACACACTACTTCTCCCAGAAAATCCTAAACGAACAGACTAAACTTAAGCATAAAAATTTTATTGGACATTTAGTCGAAATTTTATATGCCGAGAATAGATGACATTAAAGCAGAGACCCTTCATACAAACCCAAACAAAGAATCTATAATCACCGCAAAATTCCGTAGATGTATAACATAAACACGTAATCATACAGCATCACTGAATTCTGTCAGGGAAGGCTGTTAAACTTGTAGAAAACGCAAATTCCAAGAAAAATGACTCGAAAACATATTCTATTGAGAAAAAATATTTCTAAATGAAGACAATTGAATGTGACTGCTACAACTTCACAAGGTCAACGATGAGATATTAAAGAGCGTACTCGACAAACTGTTAAAAAACCAGTCAGAAATATGATGTAAAATTTATATAAACTAGTAGCGCTATATGACTGTAGATTGCTAAATGGCAATGTTGCCGAAATAAACTAATCGCCTATATGTGAAGTTCAAAATAGCAGTAATATGGTGTAATATACATGAAATGTCTTTATAACATATTTATTACGCCGCAGGCCCCTGGGAATACCAGCAGGTAACAATGCGATAACTAGAGCAGCACATAACATGGAAAGACCCTTAGATGCTGGCACGAAGGGACTATTGAGTTTCCAGCCACAGGCTCGACGCCAGTTTGTCACCGTTAGCAGCAGTAGAGGACAAGTTTTTGATAATGCCATCCATTCATGTTTGTGAAACGTCAGGAAAACCGACGGTCAGAGATCCCAAGAGAAGTGACAATAGACAAAAGGTCAAAAGCTCCCACTGTCGATATCATCGCAGACTCTGGCGAATAGTAACACATTGAAACGTTGAAGGATAATCCCTTCAGTTTGAATGTTTGCGCTTAAGTTGCCACTTTTGCAACTCTATTTTGGGCTTTACATACTTTCATTACTTCACGAAGTACACCGCGTAACATAATTAAAGATTCACTTGATTCTCACCTTTTGTGATGCTTCAGTTTGAAATTTGTCTTAAATCAAACATTGGAAAATCCAGGATGGAATGTAACAATATTCTGGGAGAGAAAGTTGCTCTCACCATATAGAGGAGATGCTGAGTCGCAGATAGGCACAATGAAAGGCCTCTCACAATTAAAGCTTTAGGCCATTGGCCTTTGTCGACAATAAACACACACACACACACACACACACACACACACACACACACACACACACACACACACACTAACGCACACTAACACTCACGCAAACACAACTAACACACAGGGCGACTGCAGTCTCAGGCAACTGAAACCACACTGCGAGCAGCAGCACCAGTGCACGATGGGAGTGGCTAGTGGTTGGTGGTAAGGTGGAGGCTGAGGTGTGGAGGGGGAGAGATAATAGGGTGGGGGCGGGGAAAAGTGAAGTGCTGCAGGTTAGACGGAAGGCAGGGTGAGGTAGGGAGGGGGAGGGGAAGAAGTAGCAGAAAAGGAGACACATAATAAGACTGAGTGTAGTGGTGGAATGACGGCTGTGTAGTGCTAGAATGGGAACAGCAAAGGGGCTGGATGGGTGAGGACAGTGACTAACGAAGGTTGAGGCCAGGTGGGTTACGGGAACGTACGATGCATTGCAGGGAAAGTTCCCACCTGCGCAATTCAGAAAAGCTGGTGTTGGTCGGAAGGATCCATATGGCACAGGCATGTTCGTCAACAGGGTGGTCCACTTGTTTCTTGGCCACAAATCTTGCTCTGTAATGGTGAAAAAACATGGCGTCTTGTGACGTCACCCTCGGGCTCGACGACGCTTCATACAGTAAGTTCTCGACAGATACGAAAAGAAGTTCACAGCTCAGTTCATGTGACGTGCGAGGTGGGTTTATGATGTCACACTGGTGTCACACTGGCACCAGATTTCCATCCAATTCCATCGTGGACGTGTCACACGTTCGGAAGGTCGTCACAGCCCCTCATACCCACATTTCACAACTTATTTTGAGGCCTCTACGATGAAGATGAGAACCTCGACGCCCAGCGTTGAAATCACATGCTTTTCTTATCAGTGGTCGAGGAAAACATTTCATACACCACAGCCCTCCGAATAGGCACGAAAAGCCCCCACAGGGTGGCACAAAGGGTATCAATGAAACCACTCCTTTCTTTGTGGTGTCGATTACCACACATTTCGCGGGTGAGAAAGACAGGTCACAGTGCGATGAGCAACAGGAAATCGTTCTTCACGACGATCGACACTGCTGATACCCTCTGGAATTTCAGCTCTTCTCCAAGGACGTTATGGGGTTGCATCCACATCGAACTTTATCGCAACTCATTGGAGCGCACCGCGACCGCTGTTCTCTTATACACGCTGGAACCACTAGGGTCCGTTCAAAACCATTCGAAGAAATCTGAAAGTGATACACAATGCAGAAAAGGGTGCTTATGCTTTTATAGTGTTCCTAGTTCGTGTCCTGTTGCGTGATCATTGGGGCATGTGAAACTGACACATGCGTGAATAAAACTGCGAAGCATCATTCTGAGACCTCTCAGTTCAGAAAAACCGTCGGTGGAATCTACCCACTATAACCGAGAATTTTAAAAATGTACCTCCACGGACAGAACCTGCTACGAGAACCCTGGCTCCTGCAGGCACGCTACACTGCTGCTCTTTCGCTCTCAGGGTGATGCTCTTGAAGTGTTTCTACGCAAATAAATTCTTTTCCTGATGTGAAGGTTAGACTACGACATGGGTCATAACTAATCTATGACTGCGACAGTTATTACCAGATCAGGTCATGTTGGGTTCGCTTTGAACTAGTAAGCCAAACTTCAAACAGAGCAAGCCGACGCTTGAAAGTTGCTAATACCTTAATCTATGCTGGAGCCGTTGCGGCTTTTAAATTGAAGCCATTCTCTGGCGGGATCTAACAGTTGGTTTTGTATAAAATTCGAAGTGGTCTTGGCGGAAAATAAAGCAGCTTTCAGCAATTAGAGCTACTCTAAATCAATTCAGCAAACAGCATATGGAACAGCGGCGTTCTCTAAACATACATGAACCACTAAAACCATTCAGCTGTAAGGTCAGTGTGATATCTGTCCCGTTCTTCTTTGAGGTTAATACCGTTCTGCTTTTCTTTGAAGTCGAGATATTGATCCCATTTTCGTCGCTATCGTGTGCCTCTTTCGGCAATTCGTACACTATCGACCCAATCAACTTTTCATAATAAATACACCGAGGTGACCAAAGACACGTCATATCTCCTAATATCATGCCGAACGTCCTTTAGCCCGATGTAGTGCAGCAACCCGACGTGTCATGAACTCAAACAAATCGTTGGAAGTCCACTGCAGAAATATCTAGCCATGCTGCTATAGACATCCATAATTGCGAACGTTTTGCTGTTGCAGGTTTTTTTGCACAAAATGATCTCTAGATTACGTCCCGGAAATGTTCGATTTGATTCAATTCTGGGAATCAATCTGTGTGACTAAATAATTAGCTCAAATTGTCCGATAATGTTCTTTAAACTAATTGGTAGAGCGGTGATATGGCGCGTTGTTAAGACATAAGAATTCGGTCGTCGTTTGGGAACGTTAAGTCCATGAATGGCTGCAAATGGTCTCCAAGTGTCCGAACGTAACCATTTCCAACCAATAATGGGACCAGTTGGATCAGAGAATCATGTCCGTTCCGTGTAAACACAACCTACACCATTATAGGACATCTACCAGCTTACCCAATACCTTGTTGACAACGTGGGTCCATGGTTTCCTGGGATCTGTGTCACTCTAGCATCCTACTATCAGCTCTTACCAACTGAAATCGGGACTCATCTGACCTGTCTGTGGTTTTCCAATCGTCTAGAGTACGATCGATGTTGCTACGAGCGCAGGGGAGGCGTTGCAGACTCTCTCGTGCTGTTAACAAAGGCACACGCCGCGGTCGTCTACTGCCTAGCCCATTCATGCCAGATTTCACAGCACTGACCTAACAGATACATTAGCTGGACATCCCACATTGATTTCTGATTTCTGGGTTATTTCACGCAGTGTGGCTTGTCTGTTAGGACTGACAACCCTACACAAACAACGCCGCTCTTGGTCGTTAAGTGAAGGTCGTCCGCTTCTGCGTTGTCCATGGTGAGAGGTAATGGCTGAAATTTGGTATTCTCGGCACATTGTTGACACTGTGAATCCCGCATTATTGAATTCTCAAACAATTTCTGAAATGGAATGTCACATTTATCCAGCTCCTACTAACAGACCGCGTTAAAATTTTGTAACTTCGTTTCTTGCGGCTATAATCACGCCGCAAACATTTCACATTTACTACTTGAGTACAAATGACAGCTCCGCCGCCCGTATCTCGTGGTCGTGCGGTAGCGTTCTCGCTTCCCTCTCCCGGGTTCCCGGGTTCGATTCCCGGCGGGGTCAGGGATTTTCTCTGCCTCGTGATGGCTGGGTGTTGTGTGATGTCCTTAGGTTAGTTAGGTTTAAGTAGTTCTAAATTCTAGGGGACTGATGACCATAGATGTTAAGTCCCATAGTGCTCAGACCATTTAAACCATTTTTGACAGCTCCGCCAACGCACTGCCCTTTTATACACTGCTGGCCTTTAAAATTGCTACATCAAGAAGAAATGCAGATGATAAACGGGAATTCATTGTACAAATGAATTATACTAGAACTGACATGTAATTACACTTTCACGCCATTTGAGTGCATAGATCCTCACTCAGTACCCTTAGCAACCACCTCTGGCCGTAATAACGGCCTTGATACGCCTGAGCATTGAGTCAAACAGAGCTTGGATGGCGTGTCAGATACAGCTGCCCATGCAGCTTCAACACGATACCACATTTCATTATGAGTAGTGACTTGCGTATTGTGACGAGCCAGTTGCTCGGCCACCATTGACCACACGTTTACAATTGGTGTGAGATCTGGAGAATGTGCTGGCCAGGGCAGCAGTCGTACATGTTCTGTATCCATAAAGGCCTGCACACGACCTGCAACATGCGATCGAGTATTATCCAGTTGAAAAGTAGGCTTTCGCAGTGATCGAGTAAAGGGTAGAGCCACGGGTCGTAACCCATCTGAAATGTAACGTCCACTGTTCAAAGTGCCGTCAATGCGAACAAGAGGTGACCGAGACGTGCAACCAATGGCACCCCATAGAATCACGCCGGGTGATACGCCAGTAGAGCGATGACGAATACACGCTTCCATTGTGCGTTCACAGCGATGTCGCCAGACACGGATGCAGCCATCATGATGCAGTAAACATTACATGGATTCATCCGAAAAATGATGTTTATCCATTCGTGCACCGAGGTTCGTCGTTGAGTACACCATCTCAGGCGCTCCTGTCTGTGATGCAGCGTCAAGGGTAACTGCAGCCATTGTCTCCGATCTGACAGTCCATGCTGCTGCAAACGTCGTCGAACTGTTGGTGCAGATGGTTGATGTCTTGCAAACGTCCCCATTGTTGACTCAGGGATCGAGACGTGGCTGCACGATCCGTTACAGCTATGCGGATAAGATGCCTGTCATCTCGACTGCTAGTGATACGAGGCAGTTAGGATCCAGCACGGCGTTCCGTATTATCCTCCTGAACCCACCAATTCCGTATTCTACTAACAGTCATTGGATCTCGACAAAGGCGAGCAGCAATGTCTCGATACGATAAACCCCGATCGCGATAGGCTACAATCCTACCTTTATCAAAGTCTGAAACGTGATGGTACGCATTTCTCCTCCTTACACGCGGCATCACAACAACGTTTTACCAAGCAACGCTGGTCAACTGCTGTTTGTGTGTGAGAAATCGGTTGGTAACTTTCCTCATGTGAGCACGCTGTGGGTGTCGTCACCGGCGCCAACCTTGTGTGAATGCTCTGAAAAGCTAATCATTTGCGTATCACATAACCTTCTTCCTGTCGGTTAAATTTCGCATCTGTAGCACGACATGTTCGTGGTGTAGCAATTTTAATGGCCAGTAGTGTACTTTGTTTACGCGATACTACCACTGTCTGTATATGAGCATATCGCTCTCCGACGAGTCCTGTCGCCTCAATGTATTCCATATACTTATTCAGTTAATCGGTTTTCGGTTTAAGATATCATCATCAGGCCAACTACATACTGTCTTCAAAGAAGCTACAATATTTTTTAACAACATTCGAAAATATGTTACTCATCTAGACTGAGGTGCAAACACAGCAAACTTCATATTTGACAGCGAGGAGGTAGTGCAGTTTAAAAGGTGAAAAGGTGAACAATAAATGTAAATAAAGATAGCAAACATAGAAAAACATTAAAACTAAAATCGAAGAATAGTGCCCTTGTATCAGTTGATGTTCACAATCTCAATGAAATAAAAGTATTACTTGACAAGGTTATTTGAAGAGGTACTACAAATGGAAAATGATACAGAGAGTGATTAAAAGAAATAATTAACAACTAAAGAAACAACGAAAAGTTTATGGAGTACACACGCAATCACAATATAATAAATACATATGAAGAAAGACAGGAAAATGGAGGAACAGGAATGAACAGATAGTGTGAGAAGTAAGGGAAAATTGAGAGGATTATGTGAAGTTTAGAAAAGGGGATGTATTAAGCTGTGTTTAGCCATTTGCGACTAAATCAGCACTGTGCCCTAGATGTTTGTTGATTTCCAGGGATTCCAACACAGTTACCTTTTGACGTTTATTTACTAAATGAAGGACATGAAGCTGCGGCTGGTGGCTGCGCCCATCACTCAGTACGTGCTTAGCAAATGCGGAGTCAGAATCCTGCAACCTCCAGCTGCGTTCATGTTCAGGCACCATAGTCGCTGTGTTTCTGCCTGAGTGACCAACACAAATCTTTTCAAAGTCAACACAAGTAATTTTTTATACCTCAGTATTTGGTGCCTAGTAAATGGATCTTATGTTCGTGACTGAAAATACATTGCGCTGTGGTGTTCTTCACAGAGTAGGAAATCCTATAGTTGCAGTATTTCATTGTTTTTGCTACAGTCTGTCCCAGATATGACACGGTACACCACTTCCTTAGAACAGTGGAAGGGGTAACAGCGGGAAAGTAGAGAAGGGGTATAATATTCAGTTTTTGTTTCCCAGGCAAGATTTGGCCAGTCAGGATAGGATTGCAGCCACTGCTTGAGGCAATAAATTTTATTACGTCTAACTCTACTTTAAAATTTTCTTTGCATATGGAAATATATGTGAAGCGGTGTATCATTAAGTGGAAAGCCACATCTTTGTATGTTAGTGGGTTTCATTTTTTTCTCCAAGTAACCGTCAATAAATTTATTGATAACGTCATTATACTGCCCTAGCTACTTGTGAAGCGAGTTTCCGAGGTCGCTGTCTGTGCTCGAACTGTGAGGAAACCAAGAGCACTATTCTGAATTGGAACGTGACTATACGGATATGTGGTGCTGACTGCAATACAAGCTTACCTGACAAAATATTAGTTATCTCTTTGAAAGAGCACATTGATCACTTCCAAAAGCTGAAGGTTGTGTAGAAGTGGTACCAAGTGGTAATGCGATCCTCCACAGGAAACATACACTGCCTGACAATAAAAGTGAAGCACTTGCGAGGAGGAAACGCAATGAAACTGGTCTATGTCAAAGGATATGCGACATTATTCTGATTATTGCAAAATGAAAGTTAAATTTGCAAAGAACGTGGCAGTATTAGCGCCAACATCAGTATAGCGGTCGACCATCCCATCCCTCTTCGACTTCTTGTAGGCACTGATTCTGCCGGGAATGGCAAAATAAAGCAGTCTTATCCTGTCTTGAGGAAAGTTGGCCTGCAGCTACTGTAGCAAAGACGTCTGAGCTGTACTCACACATGTTCTATCGAGGGCAGATCTAGGGATCTTGCTGACCACGGAAGTACCTTAAAATCAGCTGGCCGTTCATAGAGATACGTGCCACGTTTGGACAACCAATGTCCTGTTCTAAAGAGGCGCCGTGATGCTGTCACATGAGGTTTAACACATGAAGACGCAGGAAGTCCGCCACGTACCATTCTGCTGTCACGCTTCCGTCACTCATTACCAGCCATGAACTGAAATCATAACGATGTCTCCCCACACCATGACGCTGGGAGGAATACCACTGTGCTTTTCCAAGAATGGGTCCTTTGCCCAGAACGTCACCATCTCGCCTACGACGGGCATTCTGGGCAGTGCAGAACTGCAACTCATTGCTGAACACAATGCGACACCGTTCAGCAGAAGTCCTTGCTCCCTCGTGAGGTACCACTGGCAACACAGCCGTTTGTGTAGTTATGTTGGCGACAGCCTACACATGATACCGCAATTCCCTAGTTCGTTTGCTGCTAATCTGCGGGATGACGCAAATTGTTGCACGGCGTCCATTACTTGTTCTAGGAAGGCAGGTGCAAATGTGAACACTTTACAGTCCTCTGTTGATAATGTCCGACGTGTTCAGCGGGAGCACTGACGGTGAATATGCCTGTCCTAGAGTTCCCATGCAGTCTAACAATGGAGTACTCTGACATACCTACGCAGGGTTTGACCAGCTGGCCGAATGGAGACAAAACTGAGGCCACTTTCAAACTCTGACGGATGCTACTAACGCTGCCCCAGACGAGTACACAGCATCTCGGTGTTCTTCACACTCAACATTTGACAATTTGCACGTCCCTCACTTACCCTACTATGACTAATGACAACACCAAACACGAATAAGATTGAAGCACTCAGGTGGCCATTTTACCTGACACTTTACTCATTTTCATACCCAATAATTGTTTGTATGTGTACGACGTTAGAATGACGTCCGTATATATCTTCTGGGTGTCAAGTTGTGTAAGTCATGACAGCGAAGTGGTGTTTAAGTCCCAGTTGAATGTATGGAACCACGGCTAAGAGATGGGTCCGTGTCGAGACGTAAGATAGTGCCACCACGCAACTACTGTGTTTAGACGTGCCAATTACAGAATCATGAACTAAGTTTCTAACGTTTCCTGGTCTAGTGGTGTGTCAAGGAGAACCAACCGAGTTGTCTACAAACAATGTTGCACCATTCGCAAGACGCAGAGAGGAGTGTTGCCACTTGTGAATGGCAGTCGGTTTAAGACCTGTCAGGCACTGTTGCTGAGTACTGTCCGTCTCCACATCTGTTTTCGAGCGAAAAAACGAATTATCAGATCAAGACCTCATATAGTAAATATCTAGAGTTGGGTGACTCGGAAAGGAATACCGCTAACAGAAACTGTATAGGACTAGAGCGGTCTGAAGAGTAGTGATTTGGTTTATGAAAGGATGCCAGGTGTCTGGTACATTAACAGAGCTGTAAGGTGTAGTGTGTGGAAACTGTTATTTACACTGGAGGTGGGCCAGTAATGTTCTCTCGGCTTCTCCCGTAAAGTGGCTTAGGTTCACCCATTCGAGTTACCTTCAGCATGAACTGCGATGTTAACTGCAAACAACTTTCCATTGAAGAAAGCTGCACTCTCTGTGAAAAGTATAAAGCTACTATACATATTGTCTGCCGTCTTAGTAATATTCATGAAGGAACATGAAACGTGGAGTACGAGATAAAAAATGCTCCTCTGAAAATTAGATAAAATCTAGTTCAAAATAACATGAAAAAATTTAAATATTTCAATACCTATGAGCTAAAGGGTGATATTTTCCACCGTGTACAGTACAAACTCTAGGAATTGATCGACGACAGGGAACGGAACAAAAAAGGTATAATGAACGTATGTCAGGAAATTAATGGTTTCCATGCTAGAGGTCATTTATTCACTCACCATTGTGTGCTCTAATATGCACTGTACCAAGTAGCCACAGACACAGTATGTATTGAAAATGGTTTCCATGTGCCTCCAACGCATGCGTGCACGCGTCGTAGCATGTTCTGTATCACACGTTCACAACGGCCAGGCTGCATCCGAACAGTATCGGAGGTAGCATGAGTTCGCTGCTCCATTATCTCCATATATACACTCCTGGAAATGGAAAAAAGAACATATTGACACCGGTGTGTCAGACCCACCATACTTGCTCCGGACACTGCGAGAGGGCTGTACAAGCAATGATCACACGCACGGCACAGCGGACACACCAGGAACCGCGGTGTTGGCCGTCGAATGGCGCTAGCTGCGCAGCATTTGTGCACCGCCGCCGTCAGTGCCAGCCAGTTTGCCGTGGCATACGGAGCTCCATCGCAGTCTTTAACACTGGTAGCATGCCGCGACAGCGTGGACGTGAACCGTATGTGCAGTTGACGGACTTTGAGCGAGGGCGTATAGTAGGCATGCGGGAGGCCGGGTGGACGTACCGCCGAATTGCTCAACACGTGGGGCGTGAGGTCTCCACAGTACATCGATGTTGTCGTCAGTGGTCGGCGGAAGGTGCACGTGCCCGTCGACCTGGGACCGGACCGCAGCGACGCACGGATGCACGCCAAGACCGTAGGATCCTACGCAGTGCCGTAGGGGACCGCACCGACACTTCCCAGCAAATTAGGGACACTGTTGCTCCTGGGGTATCGGCGAGGACCAATCGCAACCGTCTCCTTGAAGCTGGGCTACGGTCCCGCACACCGTTAGACCGTCTTCCGCTCACGCCCCACCATAGCGCAGCCCGCCTCCAGTGGTGTCGCGACAGGCGTGAATGGAGGGACGATTGGAGAAGTGTCGTCTTCAGCGATGAGAGTCGCTTCTGCCTTGGTGCCAATGATGGTCGTATGCGTGTTTGGCGCCGTGCAGGTGAGCGCCACAATCAGGACTGCATACGACCGAGGCACACAGGGCCAACACCCGGCATCATGGTGTGGGGAGCGATCTTGTACACTGGCCGTACACCTCTGGTGATCGTCGAGGGGACACTGAATAGTGCACGGTACATCCAAACCGTCATCGAACCCATCGTTCTACCATTCCTAGACCGGCTAGGGAACTTGCTGTTCCAACAGGACAATGCACGTCCGCATGTATCCCGTGCCATCCAAACTTGCTCTAGAACGTGTAAGTCAACTACCCTGGCCAGCAAGATCTCCGGATCTGTCCCCCATTGAGCATGTTTGGGACTGGATGAAGCGTCGTCTCACGCGGTCTGCACGTCCAGCACGAACGCTGGTCCAACTGAGGCGCCAGGTGGAAATGGCATGGCAAGCCGTTCCACAGGACTACATCCAGCATCCCTACGATCGTCTCCATGGGAGAATAGCAGTCTGCATTGCTGCGAAAGGTGGATATACATTGTACTAGTGCCGACACTGTGCATGCTCTGTTGCCTGTGTCTATGTGCCTGTGGTTCTGTCAGTGTGATCATGTGATGTATCTGACCCCAGGAATGTGTCAATAAAGTTTCCCCTTCCTGGGACAATGAATTCACGGTGTTCTTATTTCAATTTCCAGGAGTGTAGAATGGGCTCTGCGTACACAATGAATTTGAGATGGCCCTGTAACCAGAAGTAGCACGGTTTGAGATCCGGTGAACGAGCAGGCCATGCAACTGGATTCCCTTGTCCGACCCAGCGACCTGGGAAGACACGACTGAGACCGAGAGAGGTTGCGCGGTGGTTAGCACACTGGACTCGCATTCGGGAGGACGACGGTTTAATCCCGCGTCCCGCCATCCTGATTTAGGTTTTTCGTGATTTCCCTAAATCGCTCAGGGCAAATTCCTGGATGGTTCCTTTGAAAGGGCACGGCCGACTTCCTTCCCTTCCCTTCTCTGTCACGACGGGACCGGTAACCTCGCTGTTTAGCCTCCTCCCCCAAACGACCAATACGATTAAGATGCGTCCGGGCGTTAACGGCGAAGTGGACTGGAGCACCATCTTGTAGCAGCCACATAACCCATAACTTCTTCCAGCAGGAGCCAAAGTCACCCACAAGAAACGCCAATGGTTCCGGGGTGTTAGATGACGTGGTAGGAAGACTGGTTCCAACATATGGTCGTCAATTATCCCGGCCCACATATTCCTGCTGCACCGATGCTGATGATTCGCAGTGACTATACCATGAGAGTTCTGCATATTATCCCACACACGACTGTTGTGAAAGCTGAAGGTACCACTCCAAATATGATGGTCTCACCTGTGAACAGAATGGATGACACAAATCGCGGAATCTCAGTGGCATTGTGAAGAACCCAGAGACAAAACTGCCCTCAATGTGGAAAGTATGTCGCTAGTAAGACCCTACACTCGCTGAAAGTGATAAGGGTGGTAACAGTTGCCATGCGGAATATTCCACATGGTCGTCTGTCTAACACTGTGCTGGTGGGCCAAATGCCTGGTGCTGACACGGCGGTCGCCTTCCACAGTGTTAATCACACTTTCCTCCAGGTCTGGTGTCCGAAAATTTCGGGTACGTCCTTCATGATCTCCTGCTTCCTGGAACGACCTTGTCTCAGACAAACAGCGAAATTCTGTTGGAAACATTGAATGCTGTGGTTGTTGTCGGTGAGCATAAGTCTCCTGATATAACCTTGCTGCTCGCCACCCGTTGCCATTTGCCTTTCCGTAAGTAAACACCATGCTGGCAAGTCTCGAATCGAATACGGAACCATTGTGTACGGTGCTGTATCACATCCATTTCAAGGCGAGTCAGCAAGAAAAGTGAATACACGATTACCAATTGCTGTGTCAGGAGAGGGTGCTACGGCATGACGTAGGGGGAACAGTATCACACTCAAGGAGAAAACCATGCATACTGGAACTGTGACTGCATGGTGCAGCGGGTATTAGACAGTCTCTGTAACAAAGTGGAAAGCACGCATTTCCAGACATAAGTCTATTAGACCTTTTTTGTTCCATATGTTATCACCGACAAATCCCTAGAGTTTGTACACGGTGGAAAAAATCACCTTGTATATTTCATGAATCATGGCACAACAGAAAACCCACTGATGATGCAAACTATGTCCGAACTGAGCTCATGTGGGAAGTTACTCATCTCTTTAAAAGAGCAGACTGGTGACTTTGGAGTGCCGTAAATGTGCCTAACTGGTACCACGTGGCCATGGATCATCCATGGCAGTGAAGCGAATTGTCTGTCCAGTCACTTGTAAGGAATCAGTAGAGTGAGGTGGGTCGACATGCAGAGGTGACAGAATGGCAGAAATGGGTTACTGTGTTTCGAGGCAAACTACACCACCATGCGAATTAAGTTGTCCAATTTACTGGTGTGTCCGTGCGAACTACACTATGTGTTGGCAACGAATTGTGTACCACTGGCAGTCATGCGACATGGCGTTAAAAAAGCAGATGTAAAGAGATACTAACCAACAGGGAGCGGAGACGACTGTCACACCTTGACAATCAGAATTACGGTAGTTTCTGGTCAAACAGTGCGAAGGGGATTACAAGCAACATACATTTAAACTCTGGTAGCTGTCGAAATGGTACTACTCTCAGTAGGAAGTCGTGGTATCACTTATCAGTACCACCTTACCAGCATATCACAGTTGGTAACAGATACCAAGTTTTCGTCCAATGCCTATAGCGGTCGTGCGGGACCTGGCGGACCCAATGGAGCACACCCGCTGAGCACACCTCCAGCAGCTCTGTATTTCGAGGGCCCTCTTCCGCCGCAATACAGTACGGTCGGCGGCACACTTGTGACACCTTCATTTGTGCTTCTTCCTTGTGACACTGACAGCCAGACTAACTTTCTTACTGCATCATTTGCAATGGGTCTTCGCACGGTTGGAGACGTATATCTTCTGTTTGCTGTGTTGTTACAAAACAGACGTCGTCACTGTGCCTAACAACACAGCAACTGGGTAGTAACTGAAACTTCCTGCCAGATTAAAACTGTGTGCCCGACCGAGACTCGAACTCAGGACCTTTGCCTTTCGCGGGCAAGTGCTCTACCATCTGAGCTACCGAAAGCACGGCTCACGCCCGGTCCTCACAGCTTTATTTTTGCCAGTATCTCGTCTCCTACCTTCCAAACTTTACAGAAGCTCTCCTGAGAACCTTGCAGAACCAGCACTCCTGAAAGAAAGGATACTGCCTGGGGGATGGCTTAGCCACAGCCTGGGGGATGTTTCCAGAATGTGATTTTCACTCTGCAGCGGAGTGTGCGCTGATATGAAACTTCCTGGAAGATTAAAACTGTGTGCCCGACCGAGACTCGAACTCGGGACCTTTGCCTTTCGCGGGCAATGTTTGGAAGGTAGGAGACGAGATACTGGCAGAAGTAAAGCTGTGAGGACCGGGCGTGAGTCGTGCTTTCGGTAGCTCAGATGGTAGAGCACTTGCCCGCTAAAGGCAAAGGTCCCGAGTTCGAGTCTCGGTCGGGCACACAGTTTTAATCTGCCATGAAGTTTCGTATCAGCGCACACTCCGCTGCAGAGTGAAAATCTAATTCTGTGTAGTAATTGACTGAAGGCTGGAGCCGTTAAACACACAGTGTGTGGAGGATGGAATATCTGGCCAGAAGTGGTTTAATGATATTATGATGGTGTTTTTCACAGCTTGTTTCAGTTATACTATGCAGGTTACCGTAAGTATGACGCAAGATGGCTGCTGCAACATTCTCAGTGATTATGTGTTGCTTTTTTATCTGCATATCTGTGAAAAGTGAATTAACTCTGGGTTTGCCCAGCGAAGTGTGTTGGGACCCTCGCTGTTTCAGGCGGTTTTCAGATGATGCAGTTGTCTATCTAAAAGAAGCTGCACAAATATCCAGCCGGACATTGATAAGATTTCAACTAGGAACATATAATGGCAACTTGGTATAAATATTCAGAAATTTTGCAATTCACAAAACGAAAAGACGTAGTATCCTTATGACTATAATATCGATGAGTCACTGTTGGAATCGGCCAACTAGTACAAATACCTGGATGTAACGTTTCTTCGCCGAACAAGCTCAAGGCAATTAAGGATTCTTCATCTCCATGGCGGTCCTCCTTACGGGCCTCTCGTAAGGCCTCTGTTGTCCTCTGACGGCTCCGGGTTGGCTATACTTTTTTGACTTACGGTTATCTCCTCTTTCGTGAAGAGCTCTTGTGGATCGATGTTGACTGTGGCTCACATCTTATTGGACTGCCCCAACTTAGCCACCCTACGACGGACTTTTAGTTTTCCAGAATCGCTACCCCTGGTAGTGTACTGGCTGACGAAGCCTCTGCGGCGCATCTCGTTTTACTTTTTATAAGTGATGGGGGTTTTTGTCGCTTTATTTAAGGCCTTATTGGTGCTTGGAGGGAATGGCAGGCGTTCGTGCTCCCCCCTTCACCCCGACTGGATTGGCTTCAACTGGGCTTGGTGGTTCAACCCGGCTCTCTATCTTCCCACTCCTTTCCTCATGAGGTCTGTTATGTCCTGAAAATCTCTCGCCTCATGCCCTGTCACTCGTCACTTTCTTCCCCTCACCTCGTCTTCTGTCCTTTTCCTTCCTTTCCTGTCAGTAGTTTATCATTTTATGGATGTCGTAATTCCCTCTTTTAATAGAGAATGTTCTACTGAACAGTTTGAGATAGGAAACTTTGGTTGGAGAAGCCAGCTTAAGAAAAATGGAAGTAAAATTGTCCAATGGTTCCTCTATCATTACCGTTTTGCAGCTTATTTGGAACTAACATGCGTTCTAGTTTACACATACTGTACTGTATATTTACATGTACATTCTTTATTTCCAGCTCACTTCAGTGTGGATATCCGCAACCATCTCAGTGCTACAATTCCTGATTCCTGGATTGGAATGGGAGGTCCTATTCCATGGCCTGATCTGAATCCCCTTGTTTATTAGCTTTGGGGTATCTAAAGTCATTTGTGGGTGAGATCCTAGTAGATACAGAGGTGGAACTAGTAGACAGAATTGTAGCTGCCTGTGATGTGATTCTAAACACACCAGGGATGAAACTTCCTGGCAGATTAAAACTGTGTGCCCGACCGAGACTCGAACTCGGGACCTTTGCCTTTCGCGGGCAAGTGCTCTACCAACTGAGCTACCGAAGCACGACTCACGCCCGGTACTCACAGCTTTACTTCTGCCAGTATCCGTCTCCTACCTTCCAAACTTTACAGAAGCTCTCCTGCGAACCTTGCAGAACTAGCACTCCTGAAAGAAAGGATATTGCGGAGACATGGCTTAGCCACAGCCTGCGGGATGTTTCCAGAATGAGATTTTCACTCTGCAGCGGAGTGTGCGCTGATATGAAACTTCCTGGCAGATTAAAACTGTGTGCCCGACCGAGACTCGAACTCGGGACCTTTGCCTTTCGCGGGCAAGTGCTCTACCAACTGAGCTACCGAAGCACGACTCACGCCCGGTACTCACAGCTTTACTTCTGCCAGTATCCGTCTCCTACCTTCCAAACTTTACAGAAGCTCTCCTGCGAACCTTGCAGAACTAGCACTCCTGAAAGAAAGGATATTGCGGAGACATCAGCGCACACTCCGCTGCAGAGTGAAAATCTCATTCTGGAAACATCCCGCAGGCTGTGGCTAAGCCATGCGTCAGAATCTTGTTCGCTGATGCTATGCTACCATTGAAGTTGATGGCCATCAGTTTCAGCACATATTGTAAGATACAGTACAAATGCTACGTTCATTGTGTCAACGATGGACGTAGCAGTTAACTGTAACCAATGTAAATAAAAAAAGGGCACAGTAATGTGTTTTTATTCTTTTTATCTCTTCAATATCGCTTTTCTGACAGCAGGTTCCCTGTTGTTTGACGGGGTATCCTCTATGTCCTTTTAAGCCTTTGCACGCTCTTTCTAAAACACCATGTATACATAAAAGATTTGGCGGAGTGAGTGAGCAGAAATTTGGGGTTGTTTGGTGATGATGGTGTGGTATGCGGGAAGGCGTCGTTGTTGAGTGACTGTAGGACGAAACAAGATGACTTGGACAAAATTTCTTGTTGGTGTTATCGATGGCAGCTCTCTCTCTAAGTGTATAAAAATGTAAGTTAATGCAGACCAGTAGGAAAAACGATCCGTAATGTTCGAATACACAGTTAGTATTGTGTTTCTTATGAGATCATGTCGATTAAATATGTAGGCATTTCGTTGAAAAGCTATATGAAATGGAACGAGCACGTAAGGATGCAAGTAGGGAAGGCGAATAGTCGACTTCGCTTTTTCGAGAGAATTTTGGGAAAGTGTAGTTCATCTCTAAAGGAGACCGAGTGTAGAACACTAATGGGAGACATTTTTGAGTGCTGTTCTACGGTTTTGGATCTCTGTCATATCAGATTAAAGGAAAACTTCGAAGCAGTTCAGAGGCGTATTTGTCACGTGTAAGATCGACTACTACGTTAGCTTCGTGGGAGTCAGTGGAGGGGAGACGGTGCTCTTTTCGTGGAACATTATTGAGAAAATTCAGAGAATCGGCATTTAAAACTGACTGTAGAACGATCCCCCTCCCGCCAACGTACATTCTGTGTAGGCACGATGAACATAAGGTAAGAGAAATTATTGCTCATATTGAGGCATATAAACAGTCGTTTTTCTGTCGCTGTGTTTCTGAGTGGATCGGGAAAGGTACCCTCCACTGAGCATCATATGTTGGCTTGCGGGGTATGTGGGTTGATGGAGATGTAGAAAGGGAGCAGAGACAACACTGGCTGAAAACGGGTAAGTTTCACTAAGATGCTTTCACAATGGGCACATAGCTATCGCCAGGCGACTGGGAAAGAATGCTTCGGAAATGGCGAAGCTGGTAGGCGTTCCGGGTATCTTGAGCATCTGTCGGAAGCAGTTGAAGAGGGGTGAAAGGACGATTACGCGAGAAGGTGTTCTATTTCCACGCCTCATCACAGGAAGCGTTCTGATGACAGAGTAGAATCCTGATGCACACGAAAGTGTTTTGGAGCAGATCGTTCCGTACAAATTGTTGGATACGGGGTTCTGATGCACATGACTCCACAATGCTCGATGCTGATCCAAAGCCCAAAGATTCGTCAATTACAATTGCAGTAGCCACGTGCTCATGGACAATGGACCGTGGATCAACGGATACGTGTCTACCAGTCTGACGACTCACGTTTCTTGTTACGCCGAGTCAAAGTTCGTGTGTGGATCCAACATCATGCAAACAAAAGTGTGCTCTAAAGAAGCATCACTCCACTGACTCAGACCGGTGGTAGTGTTATTATGGTTTATAGTTCGGGGGACACTCACCTGGGCATCTTTGGGAACTGTTGTAGTAGGCAAATACAAGTGGGTATAAAAGCAAAAACCGTATAACAGTACGCGGGAGGTGGGGGGGGGGAGCTTGTGTTGCACGCATTTCAGCTGCTAGGCGTGTATAGCTCAACCCATCGCCAGTACAGTGCCGCCTGTGTTGTCGACCTGGCATGTTCTGTTCATCTGCATTGATTGTTTTTGCCAACGCTCTTTTCTTCTTGTTTCGTTTCTTATGATGACAAGTTTAAGTGAACAACGTGCAGCTGTGAAAATTTGTTTTCTACTAGGTAACAATACTGCTGAAACTATTTTAATGATGAAAACAGCTTACCAAGATGACGCTATAGGAAAAGCTCAAGGGTACGAGCGGTTTGCTCGATTTAAAAATGGCGACATGTCGATTGATGACAAACCTCGTTCTGGACATCCATCAACTGCCCGAATCGAAGAAAATACTGAAAAATTCGACAGCTTGTGTTCACAGACCGAAAGCAGACAATTGATAAACTGTCAGAGATTAGTGGGTTATCTTGAAGCTCGATTCAGCGAATTTTAATTGAAGAATTGGGAATGAAAAGGGTTGCTGCACATTTTGTTTCTCGGATTATGAGTGACAATCATAAGGAACATAGAGTTGAAATATGTCGTGCTTCGAAACAACAGCTTGAAACTGATCCAGATTTTCTATTAAAGGTGATTAGTCATGGTGCCATGGTTACGATCTATAAACAAAGCAAGAATCAAGCCAGTGGAGGACGTCATTGTCATCCCTTCCAAAATGATGTCATCATGTCAAATTAAACATCAAAACATTGCTGATTTGCTTTTTTGCAGTTCATTCAGATTTTGTTCCCCCAGGTCAGTCAATCAAACCTTTTATTTGGAAGTTTCATGAAGACTGAACAACAGTGTTTGTCAAAAACGACATGATTTGTGGCAGACAGGAGACTGGTTCTTCTTACGCGATAACGCACCTGCATACCCCGTGTCTGTTAGAGAGGTTTTGGTCAAAAGTGACTTGTTTCCTCTGCTCTACGCACCTTACCCTCTGACCTGGCTTTGTGAAAAATTTTTCTTATTTCAACGTACGAAAAGGGGCATTAGAGGACACTGATTTTACAACACTGAAGAAGTGGAGAAAAAAAAGAGGGAGGAGCTGTCAGCCATTTCTGGACATGACTACAAAAATGTTTCGTACAGTGGAAGCCCCTGTGGGACAAATGTGTTAGTTGTAATGGAGAGTATTTTTAAGGGTATAAGGCTCTTTTCGAAACAGTTTGAAAATACATAGCTTTTGAAAAATAATTCCGTTTTTTCTCGGGTACCCCCCACTCATACACCATAACACCTGTACTACCTGAGCACTGTTACAAACCTTTTGCAACCGTTCATGCTTCGTGACTTCCTGACGTCGATGCCATTTTCAACAGGTTAATATCTGCTACATGATTTGCGGAAGATGATAACGAATTCACTTTGATGTTGTGGCCACAAAATTCGCCTGATCTGAACCCGATGAAATGTGTCTTGGACAGGGCAAGTTGCGCGTCCATAAACCACGGGCGTGTAATGTACAGGAATTCCGTCGCATGTACTTGGACATCTGGTGCCAGATATCTCCAGAAACCTACCGAGGGCTTCTCTAATCCATGCCACTCTGAATTCCTGAAGACAGGCCAACAAGATATTACATAGGAGGTCAGAATGATTTGCCTGGTCAGTGAATAAACCATATGAGAGTTTGTTGTTGTTGTGGTCTTCAGTACAGAGTCTGGTTCGATGCAGCTGTGGTGTGCATACTGTAAGACCTTCGGTACACACACCATCAGATTATTTGACTAGTCGCTCTAACGAAGTAGGCAAGTGTCAGCAATATGTTTTGTGGTCTGATCGTGGCGTGTTTATCTTCTGCCGTTAGGTCAGACGATAGAAATGCCACTTGCACCCTTAGAGTAGCAGATTTACGGTGACCAACATTAAACAGAAGTTGATTAATTTTCACACACATTTATTAAAATAAAAAAAAGCATAGACATTAGGTAAGTTTATTCTGGATGCTGTTTACAATTGACAATCTGAAGTTTCTTTGGTCTTGGTACGTTAATCTTATTCTCACATATCTCTGATACTTGACAAAGTGTCTATTCATTTATCTTCATGGCTATGCACAGGAATATGATAATCTTATTAGGCACAGACTGAAACTTGACTATAGACCAGTACCGACTAATGCAGACTTGTACAGACTGATACAGACAAATGCAGACTGACTAATCATAGGTCTGTACACTCATTATAATACCTCATGCATCTAGGTATCACTGCACGAGTGTGATCCGCGAGGAGAAAAGGTTCTATGTTAGCAGAAATCTCATTGGCTGTGTAACATATTAATACGTGGATCGGCGGAAGCAGAATTTGGTCCGTCTCTATGGCAGCGCCATCTCATGGTGCAGAGACGGATGAGCGCTGCGACTGCGCTGTTGTGCTTAGCGGGGCGCGCTGTAGTGGGAAAGTTGTGTTCACGCTGACTACACGGAACTGTGTACACAACAGCAGCTCTCCATGCTACTCTATCCTGAGCAAGCTCCTTCATCTCCCCATACCTACTGCAACCCACATCCTTCTGAATATGTTTAATGTATTCATCTCTTGGTCTCCCTCTACGATTTTTACCCTCCACCTTGCCCTCCAATACTAATTTAGTGATCCCTTGATGCCTCAGAGCATGTCTTACCAAGCGATCCCTTCTTCTAGTCAAGTTGTGCCACAGATTTTCCTTCTCCCCAATTCTGTTCAATACCTCCTCATTAGTTATACGACATAACCATCTACTCTTCATAATTCTTCTGTAGCACCACATTTTGGAAGCTTCCTTTCTCTTTTCGTCTAAACTATTTATCATCCACTTTTCACTTCCATACATGGCTACACTCCATACAAATACTTTCAGAAAAGACTTCCTAACACTTAAATCTATACTCGATGTTAACAAATTTCGCTTCTTCAGGAACGCTTTCCTTACCATTGCCAGTCTACATTTTATATCGTCTCTACCTCGACCCTCATCAGTTATTTTGATCCCCAAATAGCAAAACTCATTTACTACTTTAAGCATCTCATTTCCTAATCTAATTCAAACTGCATCACCCAAAGTAATTCGACTACATTCCATTATCCTCGTTTTGCTTTTGTTGATGTTCATCTCATATCCTCCTTTCAAGACACTGTCCATTCCGTTCAGCTGCTCTTCCAGGTCCTGTGCTGTCTCTGAGAGTAAACATATAGAAAAAGTACCCAGCCAGGTTAGACGCCTCTCATGCCAGGTCCGCTGACCCAGCTTGCAGCGCAGGGGCTAACGCCGCTGACCCGGACTGGCTGTCAGCGTCACAGCCCCTGGCAGGTGCGCGGTCGTTCAATGGCTGTGCTGATTTGCGGCCAGTCCCTCCCCACACAACAGAGGACGCCGCCCGCCTCGCCACTAATGACTGTGAGATCAGTCCCCACTGGCGCCACCGCAGCTCTACACAGTCAAAGCTAGTTTTTGAAATGACGGAAAATACTCCAGCGTGCCACAGGGCTCAATTCGTAGACCGCTGATGTATCGACTACGGCACGTGCACAGCTTTTGCTGTGCTCTGCCGATGATGGAGCACTATCACGCCCTTTTATCGCTATAAGAGAAACGGGTAACAGAGAACAGGTACGAGAGCCAAGAGGAAATAATAAGAGTGGGCAACGAAGAACGAAGTGCTCACAAGGGAACCTCCCCATCGCACCCCCCTCAGATTCAGTTATAATTTGGGACAGTGGATAGGCCTTGAAAAACTGAACACAGATCAATCGAGAAAACAGGAAGAAATTGTGTGGAACTATGAAAAAAATTAGCAAAATATACAAACTGAGTAGTCCATGCGAAAGATAGGCAACATAAAAGATAGCAGGAGGTCAGGAGCGCCGTGGTCCAGTGGTGCCGGCCGGTGTGGCCGTGCGTTTCTAGGCGCTTCAGTCTGGAACAGCGTGACCGCTACGGTCGCAGGTTCGAATCCTGCCTCGGGCATGGATGTGTGTGATGTCCTTAGGTTAGTTAGGTTTAAGTAGTTCTAAGTTCTAGGGGACTGATGACCACAGATGTTAAGGCTCATAGTGCTCCGAGCCATCTGAACCATTTTCGGTATTCTCGCTTCGCGCGTCGGTCGACTAGGTCGTGCTCTTAGTTCCGCCTCTACCGTAGCGCAGCGTGTTTTCCTCCTGTCAGTTTAGTGCCGTGTTGGTCTCCGTGCGCGTCGCATCGCTGGTTGTCGGCTGGTGTTTGGTGTTCGTGCGGCCCTTCCTGTCGCGGCGTCGTCTCTCGCCGTGATGTCCACCATGGTTCCCACGAAAGTTCCGCGTACAGGTACAGTCAGTTTTACCTTTGACAAATCCACGCGTCACGTCCAGCCCGGTTCTTTGGAGATACATGACTGGTTAGTCGATACAGTTAAGGTCACTACTGATCAGGTGCATACCGCATATTTCGACAGCGAATTATATGTGTTTTTTGTTAAGTTTCTTGACCCGCTCCAGGTTGATAGGCTACTTTCTCGTCATGGTTCTCAGGTACCCTTTACGCACCGTGATGGTTCCACTAGTATGGTTCTCTTGGCAAATGCAGAAGTGGTATATACGAATGTTCGGGTATTTAACCTTCCGCCCGAGGTTGACGACTCTTTTCTGAAGTCCGTTTTGCTTCCTTATGGGGACGTACGCCATATTCGAAAGGAACGCTGGTCTGCTCAGCACCGCTTACAGGTATATAGTGGTATTCGGTCGGTGGAAATGGTGGTCAAAAAACCTATTCCTTCTCACCTACAGGTATGTGGTTATAGGGTCCATATCACGTACAGTGGCCAGGAAGGAACATGTTATTATTGTAATGAAACTGGTCATTTCCGTATTAATTGTCCGCGGCGTGTGGTGGTATTAAAACCTACATACGAACAGCGTAAAAAATTGACTTTAGCTGATCTTCTCCCGCAAGGATCTCGGACTGAATCGCTCACTGTTACTGAGGGACGCAGTGCTCCGTTACCCGACAACGGCCGTGATTTTCCCCCGTTGTCCTTGAGTAGGGATGTTGCTGCCCATAATTCCGATGTTCCCGCGCTGATTTCTCACAACAAGCGTCGGCGAACACAGGATGATGCGGCTGATGAATCTTCCTTATTGGCTCGCCCTTCCGATGGGCCTCCGGTAAAGGACTCTCTTTCTCAGTCGGAAATCGTGGATGAGGAAGCCACAGGTGCTATCACGCCTTTGCAGAAGCTCCCTGACACCTTATCTGACGTTGTTCCTGCTACCGCGGCAGCCTCTTCGGAGACGCCCGTGACGGAACCTGCTTCTGGTTGCCACGTGTCTTCTCCGGTGCTCTCTGACACTTCTCCTATTGACTCTGTTTCGCATCCCCCTTCTGGAATTTCTGTCGCCCCCTCTGGGTCACAGCCTCCTCCCATCAAACAACTGATTGATTCTCCAGAGCCAGTGGATCCCGTTGTTATTCACCAACTGTCCCACCGTGAACCCATGTCTGCGGACGAGTGGGATGTAGAGGCCTCTCTCTCGCAATCTGACACGGAATGTCTACATGATGCTCCTACGCAGCCGAACGCTGCAGCGTCGGCACCGCGGAGCCGCAGTCGAATCCGTAAACAGCCACGGAGAGCCGCGTCACGGCCGAAGAAAAAGCAGTGGGAAGATGAGGGTTCTGTTTCGTAGTTTTTCTCTCTGTGGTTCAGCGCTTGTTTCTGGTATGATTACTTGTATGCTGCTCCGTCAGCTGACGGCTCTCTACCGATCTTTGTTTTTCTTTGTAGGTTGAAGTTCCATGCAAGCATATACATTTCTTACTCTGAATATTAACAGAATATGTTCTGAGCTTCGGCTCGCCGCTTTGCGACAGTTTATCTATCAGTCTGGGGCAGATGTTGTTTTTTTTACAGGAAGTCCTATTCGACCAGTTTTCCATTCCTGGGTTCTCGACGTTTTTTAATGTCGCTTCCGAACTTTCTACGGGCACTGCCTTGTTTTATAGAGAAGGCATTCCGTTGATGAATTTCGAAGTACTTGACAGTGGAAGGGGGATCGGGTGCACGTTTTATGATCTCAGTTTACTCCTTCTTTATGCCCCTTCTGGTTCGGGTTGTACTACCGCACGCTCGAGTTTCTATAAAGAAGAAGTCATTTACCTGCTTCGTAAATCCCCGACAAAGATAATTTTAGGTGGGGACTTCAATTGTGTTCTACGGCCGGTAGATCAGTCTCCTAATTTTAATTTCAGTAAAGAACTCGACGACCTTGTGCGCTCCTTGCACCTGCGTGACGTGTGGGTTTCTCGCTATCCTACACTTGTGCGACATACCTACTTTACTCCCACGTCTAGCAGTCGCCTCGATCGCTTTTACCTTTCCGATTCCTTGTGTGGGCAACTTCTGGCTGTTGATGTGATACCAGCCTGTTTTACTGATCATTGCGCTGTAGCCGTTACGTTTAATTACGAGCGACAACCGGTAAAATTGTTTCGTCCTCCTTGGATGCTCAATATCGCGTATTTGCAAGATACCTCCCTTGGTATCGTCCTGGAGGACATTTGGACACGTTGTTCTCGTACTATGGACCGGTACCCGTCTATAGTGGCATGGTGGACACTGTATGCAAAACCTCACATCCGTAGGGCTCTCATGCGTTTTGGGGCTGCGAAGGTGGCAGAAGATCGACGAACGCAAGAATTTTACTATTCTGTCTTACGTCAACTGTACGATAGTGCTACGCATGCTCCCCTGCGGGTTACTGATATACAGCGCATCAAAGCCAAATTGCTGCAGCTCAAACGCATTCAAATGGAGGGCTTGCGGACGAGGTCTCAACCACGTTCCCTTCTACAAGAGGAACTGACGTCACTCTACCATCTAGTCCGTTTACGGTCGCGCCGGAAACGTGGGTGCCTTGCCTCCCTCACAACCGCTGACGGCCGCGTGTTCACCTCTCACCGTGACATTTCTGACTTCGTTTACACCTATTTTACTGATCTGTACGATACTCATGTCCCGGCGGAAACCTCTCTTGACGACTTTACCTCCTTGATGCCTCGCGTCGTCACTCCTCAATTAAACGACGCCTTTCTGCGTCCCTTTCAGAAGGATGACATATATGATGTTGTTGCAGGATCGCAGTCCCGCAAGTCGCCTGGATTAGATGGTATTCCTAAGGAGTTCTATGTTCAATTTTGGCCGCTCATTGGTGACACCTTAACGTCAATGGTAAATGAAGTGATGCGGGGAGTCTCACTTCCTGCTCCTTTTCAGGAAGGCAGAATGGTCCTCCTCCCGAAATCCACAGGTCGACCTGCAATTGATTCCCTCCGTCCTATTACTCTCCTTAACTTTGATTATAAACTTGTCGCTCGAGCAATTAATATCCGTCTCTCTAAGCTGCTCGATACCATTATTGCCGCCCACCAAAGCTGTGTGCCTGGACGCACGATACTGACTTCCGTTCTCGAATGTCGCGATGTAATCTCGGTGGCGGCTGCCGCTAATATCCCAGGGGCTTTGCTTTATCTTGATTTCCAAAAAGCGTTCGATCGCGTCAGCCATGATTTTTTATCGAGAGTGCTCACCGCTGTCGGCTTTAATAATGATGCTCGACAAGTCTTAACTAATCTTTTTACCGGTATCAGTGTCTCGGTGATTGTGAACGGTCACCCTACCCCCCGGATATCGATCAGACGGGGGTTACCCCAGGGAAGCCCCTTATCCATGTCACTTTTTGTTCTATCCTTAGAGCCCTTACTTCGCCATCTCACCATGCACTTACGTGGCTGGAATATATTGGGGGAAATTTTTGCAGTCCGTGCATACGCCGATGACGTCATGGTTTTAGTACGACATGCCGAGGATATACCACGGCTTAAGGATACCTTGGATTCATTTTGTGGTCTTGCTGGTGCTCGCATTAATGATCGCAAATGCACGTTCCTGCCGTTGAGAGGCTTTGATCATGTCGTCATTCCTTGGGCGACGGTTGTCGATCGCCATAAGACCTTGGGGATCATAGTGGATCGTAATCCGATCAAAATGGCGGCACTAAATTGGCGTGAGGTTACGAGTCGTGTTCACGGGGCGATCCTTGAACATGACCGCCGTTCCCTTAGCCTCCTTCACAAGGCACGGGTTTTAGAGACCTATGTCTTCAGTAAAATATACTACGTTGCGCAGGTCTTCCCGCTTCCCGCGATGATGGCCCGCAGGCTGAAACAGCTGTCTAGTCGATTTCTGTGGCGCCGCCATGTCTTCCGTGTCCGATATGAAGTTGTGGCCAGGCCTCGGAAGCTTGGAGGATTGGGTCTTTCAGATATCAAAGTGAAGACGTCCATCTTATTTGCCCGCCGCAATGTTTTAACCTGTACGCGGGCTCCGCATTCAGTCACCTCTCGTTTACTTTCCCGCCTCCGGCCGGCCAGTCTGACCCCTCCTGTTGATGTTGGACGGATTAATCCTAAATTGCGGCACATTCGTGAATACTTTGTACTTGTCGGTATTCTGGGTGCTGATATACTTTCTATGACGCATATAACTACCAACATGCTACAAATCCGTTGGGGTACAGCATGTTTCCCTTCTTCTGTTGAACTTGCTTCCCCGTCAACGTCATGGAAAACGGTCTGGTCTCATCTTAGTCTTCCCATTTTGCCGATGGAGATTGCTTCAACGTGGTATAAGGTCATTTACCGTCTGATACCTACTGGTGATCGTCTTTTTCGTATTGGCCTTCGTCCGACTGATCAGTGTGAGGAATGTCATCAAACTGACACCTTACTTCACAGGCTAGTTGCTTGCGGACGGGATCATTGGCTCTGGGTCCGCCGTCAATTAGCTTTTCTTACTAGAGGGCCTGAAACCGCATTCCCAGACGACATCTTCTTACATCCGGACATCTCTTATTTTCCTCAGACGAAAACGAACACGATTGTTTGGCTCTTGGGTTACTATGTCCATTACGTCATTGAAGGCGGTAATGACCCAGATCCCCGCGTTTTTCACCATTATTTGTCAACTGCGCATTGGAAATGGCAGCGGTTACCACAATACCGAACGCTTTTTGCGAATATGCTTTTTCTTGTGTTTAACCGTCAAGGGGTTGGTTAAGTTCCCCTGTGATTCCTGTTTCTTCCCTGAGCTCGAGTCCCCTCCCTTGTTGTATTTTTTCGTAATTTTTTTTTTCTCTCTCTCTTTTGCATGTATATATATACACCCAAAATTCATACGGGTGGGGTAACGGGTTGGTCTTCCCCTTCAGAAGAAATGTTTTATTTGTGTTTCACCTAATTTGTTGATTTTCTTTTTGCAGCTAATATTAAATGATGATTTGACTATGGTTGTCTGAATTCTCGTGAAATATACCAAGTCAATCTGATAATAAAAAAAAAAAGTGGTTAGCGTGAGCAGCTGCAGAATCAGGGGTCCTTGATTCAAGTCTTCCTTCGAGTGAAAAGCTTCATTTTTTTTTATTTTCAGACAATTATTATCTCTCCGTCCGTCCGATGCGACTGTGAAACTGTTTCATTCATTCGTTGCAGTTAATGTGACAAACTCTTATGTTTTCATCACTTTTTTGGGAGTGATTGTCACATCCACAAGAAAACCTAAATCGGGCAAGGTAGAAGAATCTTTTTACCCATTCGCCAAGTGTACAAGCTAGGTGGGTCGACAACATATTCCTGTCATGGACGCACATGCCGTCACCAGTGTCGTAGAGAATATATCAGACGTGTTTTTCTGTGGAGGAATCGGTTGACCTATGACCTTGCGATCAAACATTTTCGGTTCCCATTGGAGAGACACGTCCTTTCGTCTACTAATCGCACGGTTTTGCGGTGCGGTCGCAAAACACAGACACTAAACTTATTACAGTGAACAGAGATGTCACTGAACGAACGGACAGGACTTTGCGAAAATAAAGAAAGTAAACTTTTCACTCGAGCGAAGACTTGAACCACGGACCTCTCGTCCGCCAGCTGCTCACGTTAACCACGGGACCACGGTGCTCCTGAGCTCATACTATCCTGGATGTTGCTTATCTTGCGCATGGACTACTCAGTTTGTACTTTTTCATTATTTTTTTCATAGTTCCACACAACTTCTTCCTGTTTTCTCGATTGATCTGTGTTCAGTTTTTCATGGCCTATCCACTGTGCCAACTTATAATTAAATCTGAGGGGGGTGCGATGGGCAGGTTCCCTTGTAAGATTAAAAAGTGTATAACACAGGCATGCAGTCTTTCGCCCCTATTATTCAATCTGTACATGGAAGAGGCAATGATGGAAATAAAAGAAAGGTTCAGGAGTGGAATTAAAATTATAGGTAAAAGGATACCAATGATATGATTCGCTGATGACATTGTTAGCCTGAGTGAAAGTGAAGAATTATTACATGATCTGCTGAATGGAATGAACAATGTAATCAGTATAGATTATGGACGGAGTAAATCGAAGAGAGATGAGGCAGCAGAAATCAGCATTAGTTGTATGCAAGATGGCGGTGAAAAAAGGTTCACGAAAATTGAGTTCCGTGGAAAATATAAAAAAGAAAGAGTCTTTATGTATTCAGTGCAAAAATGTATCATGGTTCGACCTGGAAAATGTTACTACTGCTACGTTAAAGCAAAAAAAAAACGCAAACGAAATGATTACAAGATCAAAATCTAGTGAAAAAACCGTGCCAAATGCAAATTTAGTGACATCGATATGCAAACATTGCGATGATTTTCGTCTCATTTTAACTGCACAAAATAGTGAAATCAGTGAATGTTAAAGGATTGTAGCCTTATAGGAGAAACAGCAGCAACATCTTGGCCGTAAAACTCAACAGAGCATCGTCTGAACATGGAAGAAATTTTACCTACCAGTGACATAATCAGAGGAAGAACGCATGCGGAAACCAGCACAAAACTTGGAAATAATAAAGTAAGTGCATCAAATAGTTATAATGACAAACGTGATTCTACAAACAATGTCATTCAGAAAGATATGAGTCCATATAATAATTAAAACAAACAACAGCAGTGCACTGTAAATTTTTGGCGCGTGTGGCATCGTAAACAAGGACATGTGATTAAAAAATCAGTAGACTGGCCTCAAGTGTGCAAAAAAGAACAAAAACTGTTAATTTTTCCAATAATCGTGGATGTCAGATAGCAGAAAATGTAGCAGATACACAAACTAACGTAAGTGTCCAAATCCTTGTCAGTCCAGGAGCAGGCATTGCAGAACTGATAAAAACGGTGGTAAAATCGTATGAAAACCTTAACCCAAAAGACTGTGTCGTAATTTGTGCAGGTGCAAATGATGTTGCCAGAGATAAAGGTAGTGAAATTATCACAGTTCTTGAAAGTGTGCTACCCAAATTAGGCAACACAAATGTAAATGTTGTAAATCAACCACACAGATACGACCTACCTCCTTGGTCATGTGTTATTAAATTTATTGAAAGAGTAAACAAAGAACAGATGCTGTATGCAAAAAGTTTCTGTATTTCAGCTTAATAAATGTAAGCGTGTTAGATAGGTCCATGGACACCAGGCATGGCCTTCATTTAAATCACAGTGGGAAACTATTTTTGGTTGAAGATATCTGGCGTTTAGCAAATTTGAATCATAATAGGCATAATAAAGCAGCAGTCCACAGTACTTTGGACAAATGGGTCATAATAAAAGATGTAATGTCTTATATACTGATCAAAATATAAATCCGGCAAAACCTGTAATATGTGTAGATAATAAAATATTTGTGCTGTCAATGAAACTAAATTTCCTGGGATTCATATCCAGGAAAATGTTAAATGTAGCACTATAACACATATCTAAATTCAAACATAGCAAAAATGAGCTATGTAGTAAGAATTCTTTACAACAGTACTAGTGCAGAAAGAGTTGGGGCTGCATAATTTTCTCGTGTTCATTCAATAATAGAGGAATGTATCATTTTCTGGGGAAATGTACACCAGACCATTACAGTTTTCAGGAAACAAAAGGCAATATTAAGAATAATGAAACAAGTGAGCAGTAGGAAACCATGAACACCTTTCTTTAAAGATCTAAAGATCCTACCCCTTCCCTGCATTTGTATACTGGAAGTAGTCATGCATATGAAAAAAGCATACTGAGAAAAGAAAACCTTTTTACTCGAAACAGAAGTGTCCATGATTAGAGTACCAGGTCAGACAATGACATACATGTTAATCATTGTAAAACCTCATTATGCCAAAAAGGTGTATGTCATTCAGGAACAAAACTTTACAACAGTTTACAAGACATATAAAATCTATTCCTGAATTACAAAGGTTTAAAAAGTCTGTGACAGCCTACATTCAGATAAACTGCTACTATTCAATCTCACAGTACCTTACGCAAGAAAAAATGTAATTTGTATCTTTAATTGTAGAAATAAGTTATAAATATACAATATATTTCAAAAAAATTGTAATTATTGATTGTACAGATCTAATTTGTTGTAAAAATTTAAGTAATGTATGTTTGACATTTGAAAAACCAATAGCTAAAAAGGTTTTCTGTCCAATATCCTGTGTACAATATATGTACTGAAAAAGAGATTTATATGGACAAATAAATAAATAAATAAATTGATGGTCACGATGTAGATGAAGTTAAGGAATTCTGCTACAGAGGCAGCGAAATAACCAATGACGGACGAAGCAAGAAGGACATCAAAAGCGGACTAGCACTTCCAAAAAGGGCATTGCTGACCAAGAGAAGTCTACCAGTATCCAACATAGGCCTTAGTTTGAGGAAGAAATTTGAGAATTTACGTTTGGAGCACAGCATTGTATGTATTACAGCGTGAATTCAAGCGTCGGATCACCAGTCGGAAGCAAGAGAGAGGGTTGTGAAGAACACGTCAGCTAATTGCTCGATAACCGATCCCTCTCGAGGACGACACCACGATGACAGCGCCCTCTATGTGAAAAGCACATAAGCGCTGTGACGACTGGTCGCGGCCCAGTTCTATGAGAGCATCAAGATTAGGCAGTTCAAGACCAGCGACTTATTTGCATGTCACCCTTTGCTTGCATTCAAATGGCTCTGAGCAATAAGGGACTTAAATTTTGAGGTCATCAGTCCCCTAGAACTTAGAACTACTTAAATGTAACTAATCTAAGGACATCACACACATCCATGCCCACTCAAAGCTAAGTATTGTCATTGTTATTTCGTAATAAAACTCATTAATACGATTTGCTTGAATTGTTGTCTAGCGATCCGAGGTTTCCTAGATACCCCATATCCGACGACTAGGCATGATTCAGCAGTATGGTAGTGAGAGGTGGATTGTGGGAAAACCAGAACAGACGAATGTTGAAATTTCAGTGGACTGGTCGGGTAAGAAATGAGGAGGTTCTGCACAGAACCGGAGAGTTAAAGTATATGTGGAAAATACTGGGAAGTGGAAGGGACAGGAGGGTAGGACATCTGTGAGGACACCAGGGGATGACTTCCATGGTACTAGAGGGAGCTGTAGAGGGCAAAAACTGTAGACGAAGGCAGAGATTGGAATACATCCAACAAATAGTTGAGGATGTAGGTTGCAAGTTCTACTGTGTAATGATGAGGTTAGCACAGGAGAGGAATTTGTGGCGGACAGCATTAAACCAGTCAGAAGACTGGAAGAAAAAAAAGACACGCTGATGAACCAAGACGTCATGACAAGCCGCTTAACACCAAGTTAGTTCACATTTACAATGAGATTCAGCAGAGATTCTACGTGGGACTGATTCAGCAAGTCCTTTGTATGAACAGGTCACGTAATTCCCGTATATTACGGACCGGTGGTTTCTGGATCCGAATTTGGAGCCCGACAGCGTCTCGCGTGTGTTCCATAGGGTTCACATCGCGTGGTTTTGTCGGGCATGACATCAGTGTAATGTCACTACCACAATACACAAATCACTGTAGCACGACTGGGGGCTTGTGACAAGGGCAGATATTTTTTGGGACATTGTTCCAGGATAAACAGCGACTTGAATAATGTTAGAACTTATTTCAATACACACAGTCGTGATCACATTTAGGTTTTTTTGTATTGTTTTAAGATAACTGGTTTCGATCTTCTACGAGATCATTTTCAGGAGTGTTCTCCACGCCTGAATAGATAGACCTGCTCGAAGCCAACGGTTCCTTACGCTCATCAAGTAATGTAAGACCTGTAGCTGATATCTTAAGGTACCTTTACATCAAATACCAGCTCAAAAAAAACAAAAATATACAACTGTTGTGAGTTTGACAAACTTGCAACTGTTGTGAGTTGCTTAAACTTAAAACCGTTGAAAAATGTTGACAACAGTTCCAAACTCTTGTAAACATACGTTCGGTGTCTTTATTTTTTGTTACAAAAAAGCAGGCAAAATGCATATTGACTGTAAAGATTTGCCATTTGTTATAGTGGGACATGATGATTTTGCTCTTTCAGTGTTCATGACGAAACCAATACGCAGAATGGCAAGAGAAAGGCAGCCAGGAAAGAATGTTTCATTACCGAATATCTCGCGTTGGAAGAATTGTGGAGAATTTTTTTGGAGTATTGTACGCAGTTTATGGTTTCTTAGAACAACTATGCACTTAAGTCCTGAAAATGCAACATTCTGCCACTGTGTCTTTGCACAGTTTCCTTAGAATAAATAAAGAAGGTGCAACATTTTACTCACCACGTGACAGTTTTGATGGGAAGATACAGAAACAGGCAGGGTTTCGAATGGCAGTTGGAGGATGTCTCAGCAAAATAAATGTCTTCAGAGGAAGGGTGGCAACACAGGAAGAACTACAAAGAATATATGGGATGAACTTACAAAGTATTTTGTATCGGATGTTGGTAAAGTGAAATGGAAAGAGAAATATGAATAAATAAACATCGAGTAAAAAGTCAATGTAATTAAAAACTCCCGAACAAAACTCTTGTAGCTTTAGACATTAACAATGTTAGCCATTAATTTGCAAACTAATTGGTATCAGATGACGACAAAATGATAGGAAAAGAGAAATAAATTTCCGGTGAAAATGCAGTTGTAATTACAAAATTTCCAACGAAATGTCTTACAGCTTCAATTAAGCTAACGAATGACATTTTACTTACGATTGTAAATATTTTTCTCCCTGGCTTCTTAACGTTTTCCAAATACTTCATATGATTGTAAACTATCCATTTCGGGACGTAGATCTTAGTTATCCCAGACCCACTTTTAGATTTGACCATTTTACAATGCCCACGATTGTACTGTGTTTTCATATTTGATCATTTCCTTTCACACTTCACAAGCTGTACACCAATTTTATCCAAAACTTCTTTCAACACATCTTTTCTTTTATATCAATTTTTATATGTAGAATCAGGAGGATCCTAAAGAGGATTCCTAATTTCAAACAAAAGCTGATTTTTAGGATCTGTTCACCACTCATGGGTTGCCATTGTCGAAAGAAACACAGGAGGCGACACGGCAAATGCCCATGCGCAAGTCACAAAACTGTGCTGTGTTTTTGCTGACTGACCATAGACTACAAACTCGAGACAAAACTTCCCTCAACTAGTTGTTCACACTCGCGATTTCAAACAACTGTTGACAACAGCTGAAAACTAAGTCACACTTCGGGCTGGAAACAGTTGTCAACCGAGTTGGTTGGCGTTGGTTTTCTGCCTGAAAGTACTTTAGAAGATCGCAAACGGTTATCTATAAACGAACTTAAACAACATAACTGCGATCACGACTCTGTTATTGAAATACGTCAAGGACAGAAATCTTGCTGGAAGGAGCCTTCGCTGTTGGAGAGGACATCAGTCATGAAAGAGTATAAAGGTGCTCAGCAATAATGTTCATGGATGTCACAGCCACCATCGACCCCCTCGAATACTACCATGGGTCTCCCATAACATATTACTGTCCCCACGGTCCCGTGTTGGTGGCTACAACGCAAGTTTCGACCACTCGCTAACGTCGTATCCGGATGCAACCATCAACCTGCTGTAACAGGAATTGTGATCCATCTGACCATGCAACACGTTTCCAGTGACATACGGTCCAGGTACGGTGATTTCCTGCCAATTACGATCATAGTTGATGATATTATTAAGTCAAATATGCGAACAGGAAGGTATCGTCTGCTGTGGAACCCCATCGCAGTAGGGATTTGGCACGTATATTGTATTCGAACATTCTGAGATATTCCGAAGGAAACGATTTATTGACAAGCATCCAATTCGGATTTAGAAAATATCGTTCTTGCGAAACACAATCAGCCCTTTATTCTCACGAAGTAATGAGTGATATTGACTGGGGATGTCAAATGGATTCCGTACTTTTAGATCTCCAGAAGGCTTTTGACACTGTAACCTCACAAGCGACTTCTGATCAAATTGCGTGCCTATGCACTGTCAGCCTAAGTTGTGCGACTGAATTCGTGAATTCCTGTCAGATATTTCCCAGTTCGTAGTAACTGACGGGAAGATATCAATTGAAACACAAGTAATATCTGGTGTTCCCCAAGGAAGTGTTCTAGGGCATCTGTTGTTCCTGGTCTATATAAACCATTTATTAGACAATCTGAATACAAGTCTTAGGTTCTTTCCGGATGATGCTCTCGTTTACCTTCTTGTAAGGTCCTCAGATGACCAAAAGAAATTGTAAAACGATTTAGAGGTTTTACTGCATGCTGTATCCATGGAACAATAACAGAGGAATCTGTCTTCATTTGTTTACTGCATTCTGAACTTCTTTGATGATTACAAAGAGTTTCCAGTAGAAGAGATGTGTTTCACAGTAGTGTTCATAGTTCCTGAGGTATGCGTTCTAGAGCCCATGTTTACTGGGTGTTTCCTTTTGTTTTAATCCATACTAACACCTCTCAAAATGTGGAATACTTTTTTAGCATCCTGTATGGGTATTGTTGCATTTGTAAGTCCTTTTGTTGTTGTTGTTGTTGTTGTTGTTGTCTGAGCAGTCGCGCTATGAACATTTTGCTGACACAAATTTTAAAACAAACGGCATTTTTGTCAACAATGCCTTCCGCGCAAACTGTTGTCGTTGCGCCTGTACGTTGTTGCCGTTCGCAGATATCATTTGGTTGAACCGATAATTACCTTGCGTAATTTTGCTCATCGTGCGACTGTCGAAGTAAATATATATTTTTTATTCATATTTCTTAAAATGTCATTTTATGTGCATTTCTCTGGGTTTATTGTGTTTTTTTATTATTTACGATAGCTAAGTATCTATGTAATGAGTAACATTATCGTGTATTTTTACAGATGGATATACTAGAAGAAAGAATTTTGACGTGGCCGGAAGATGTTGCAGTAGCATCTGTTAGAGCAGATAGTAGCAAAAAGTAACCTACCCCGTGAACACTGCTGCTGTCTTATAGAAACGGAACAGTCATCAGATGAAGTAGAGGTGGAAATCTCTTCCATATAAGCACGAGGTCAGTTATTTTACTTAGGCAAAGACAAACAAAAGGCAGTTACAATCCAGGACGAACCAATGTGGAGCAATACCTCATAATTCTGTTATTGGTAGACAAGAGATAAAACCTGTGGCAAAAGACGCCAAAGATATTGTAGACTGTTTTCTTCTTTTTGTAAATGAAGAAATGCTGACTGACATAGTAAGGTATACGATTATTCATATTAGAAAAATGAAATGAAATGTCGTGTGACGAGGGCCTCCCGTCGGGTAGACCGTTCGCCTGGTGCAACTCTTTCGATTTGACGCCACTTCGGTGACTTGCGCGTCGATGGGGATGAAATGATGATGATTAGGAGAACACCACACCCAGTCCCTGAGCGGAGAAAATCTCCGACGGTTTGTAATGCGACTGATATTATATAACTGAAATCGTTTATTGGCATTTCATTCATGACAGGTGTTTAAAAAAATGCGTCATTAGAATGTGGGACAAAAACGGCACAGTTTCTGGTATTTTTCAAGCTATTATGAGCAGTACTAGATTTATTTTTCTGACGACACCTGTAAGATTTGACGATATTCAAACCTGCTCCAGAGGTCTAAGTATGGCATTCTCGCCCCAGTTCGTGAAATATTTGATTCGTTTGGCGCAAAGTGTCGATCTAGTTATCAGGTAGGAGAAAATGTTAGAAACCTTTCGAAGTCGATGTAAATAGCAAATAAACTGTCCAAGTATGGAATGAAGGTGTATGACTCAAATATTTGACTCAAATTTTTTTTACAGAAGTAATGTAGAAGTTTACCCAGACAAGCAACCAAATGGTTTATACAAATTCGATAACACAGTATCTGCTGTCGTAATCGTTTATCACAAGATATACACTGGTAGAAATATAACGACTGACAGTTATTTAACCTCGATTCCATTGGCTCATGAATTGATGAGCAAACAAACAACTTTAGTTGATACTCTCAGGAAGAATAAAAATGAAATCCCTCCTTTGTTCCTAGATACTAAAATAAGACCAACACCGAGCAGTATCTTGTGCTATAATGAAAACAAGGTTCTGATTTCCTATAGGCTCTATACCAACAATAAAAGGAAATAGTTGTGCTTATGATACGTACACACCATGAAAATAATCAGACTGATCCAACAACTGGGGAACACGCAAAATCCGAGATCACTTATTATAATCGGACAAAAGAATGTATCTATGTGGTGGATCGACTGAAAGAAGAATATCCCGTGGTTCGAGCAGTATGTAGGTAGCCACTCAAATTATTTTTTTAGATTTTAAATATTATTGTCATAAACAGTCAAATAATATATAAAGAGAATGCAAATATGATTATTCCTAGGAGACAGTAGAGCTAGCATGACCACAAGTTGTGCGTAGGTTTTGCATTGTACTCCTATCTCATCCTCTGCAGCAAGTGATAAAACGATTTACCAATGAAACTGAAGTTTCAGGCGCTGAAAAACCCAGCGGTATGTGCCAAGTCTGACCAAGACGCAAAAATCGGGAGATAAAAAAGACTTGTACCCATTTTAAAAAATTTATGTGTATTGAACATGCTGTGATACGTGCAAAGCTCAGATATATAACAGACTAAGTTACAAAAGTTAAATAACAACAAATACTGGTTTATTTGTTTTTTCAATTTTCTATATAAGTGCCTCAGAAGACTGGCGATTGTAATTGTCCTAAGACAATTACCAACAATATAAACTCACTGTTGTGCAATGCAAATAAATGTGTTAAATACTAAAATATGAGTGTTTTATTGTAAAAATATCAAAAAACATACTAATTTACACATTCTAGGTACATTTCAGGCTGCTTGTTGTGTGTGAGCAAAATGCTGGACAATCGTGTAACTTTTAAAGGCGCGAGTTCCCGCAGGTTAATGACACCATATGCCTAACGTCCGATACCATCTTTTTGTGTAGTTGTGCCAAGACTGTATTTTCTTCCCGAATCGATTCAATATGTCTTCAGCAGTTTTCTGGTCCACCAGTCCAATCTTAACGTTCTCTTGATGCACACGTTTCAAAAGCTTCTGTTCTACAAAACATGTACATCAACACTAGCCGAGCCACCCTACGGTGTGCAACTGAGCACAGTTTGGTACCAATTTCCCCCCTTCCTCCCTTATCTATTATGTTTTCGAATGGGACATGATTATGGCAGCATTCTGCAAACCTCTGTAAGAGATCAAATTTCTCATCCGCGGCTCGTGGTCCAGTGGTTAGCGTTGGTGCCTCCAGGTTTTGAGGTGCGATTCTCGGCCAGGTCGGGGACCTTCTCCGCCTGGGGACTGAGTGGTTGTGTTGTTCCCGTCATTTCATAATCATTCAGAAAGATTGCGCGATTGGACAGTGAAAATGTTGGGTATTTCTACGGGCGCTGATAACCTCTCAGTTGAGGGCGCCACAAACCGAACATCATCATCATCATCTAATTTCTCCGATTTTCCCGTCGCAGTCATTTCGCAGTACGCACGTGGGAGGAGGTGATACGTTTTGGACCCTTCTTCGAACGGAGAAAGACGACGGGTAAAACCCTCGTCTCGGTCTCAGATTTAGATTTTCTCTGATTTCTCTAAATCGCTCCAGGTTCCTCTGAAACGGCTTTTCCGATTTCCTTCCCCTTCCTTGACACAATACGAGCTTGTGCTCCGTCTGTAATGTCATCGATGTCGATGGGACCTTCATCACAACATTTCTTCCTTATGTGGAAAGTAGGCTCTCGGATTTTCAAGAGCAAACCTTACCGTGATATGAAACGGTTCTCCTGCGGAGTATCCCACTGGACATCGCTGGGCTTCTCCGTAAGGCTTTCACACTTGTACCGTCACGGGATCGTTTAACGAGACACGTACCACCCTGGTATGTGCCTCAGACCGATACGGAACATTCGAAAATTGATCTTACAACTGATTTGCGAGTTACTTCTATCGTAGATAAATAACACCTCTTTAAGATTCTTCTGGTGAACCTCAGCCTGGAAGCTGCTTCCTTTACTGTAAATTTTATGTAGCCATTCTATAGTAGTGCGTTCCAGACAATAACTGCTAACTATCTTACGCCGAATCGAAGTCGAACAATAATGGGTATCCTGGTTTATTTAAGGGTAGTAAGTTACATTTATTTTCATTCAGAGTCAACTCTGTGTCTCCGCACCAATCATCTAACCTCAGCACGTCTGCCGTTGCATTCTTATGACACTGTAACATACCTATAGACAAAAACCCTCTCTCAAGCTTTCAACTTTGTCTACTAGGTAGTTTATAAATTGTGTAACACTATGAGTACAGAGGGCTTCCTGATTCTGTATCACTTCAGTTACATTTATGTCTCAAATTAAAGCAGTGCAACTGTTGGGTGGTGGTTGAACGGCTCTCACAAAAGCAAGCTGATTCCATGATCACCCTTGGTCGTGTCGTATGTGACATAAATATTTTGCTTGAGAGCTGGGTGGCATTCTGAGGTGGTTCCCATGGCCTATTCTGAAGTTGTGGTTTAAAAAAATAAGCCCCAGAGGTGCCTTGGTCTCCTAAGTGCCCACTTCAATAATATCAATAATCTGTTGAGCATGGACGTCGACAAAGATCCAGACTTTCTGTTCCCATGTAAGATCAGAAAATTAGCGCCTTCTGAAAAGAATTTTTAGCTGCTGTGAATTGCCTCCCCTACTAGAGACTTGTGTATACTTCATCAATCAATTACAAGAGACCACACAACCTCTGTACCAATCTTGGAAATTGTATTAGCGTATTTGTAGGCCATACCAAGGAAACCTTTGCACCATTCCCCTCTGTTTTCATGCTTTGATGTTCATTTACGTTCGTCACATTGATTTAAAGCTCGATGCAGCCCCTGCAGAGAGAGTTTGGGCTGAGAACAGAGAACCTTGATTTCTGACCTTTCGCTTTCTGACATTCTGATTGTTCACTTCCTGACTGTCGTCCCGTGCTAACGGTGCAGGCTCAAGATGTTAAGTACCGCCTTTTGCTGTAGCTTGAGGTGTTAGTTTAATGTATATCAGTCCGTACTCTGAGAAGCTCCCATTTATCTGGCTGTTTGTGAATTTTGGACTCGGAGTTCATTCCTTCTCATGTTACATCTACATCTACGTCTATATCGATACTCTGCAAATCACATTTAAGTGCCTGGCAGAGGGTTCACCGAACCACCGTCACAATTCTCTATTATTCCAGGTTGAAAGTGCGAATTGTGCACATGAGGAACTTTTTTATTTTTTCAGTCTTCCTAATGACGTTGATGTCCCTCTAATTAACCCCAGAATTTCATCTTAGTTTTCTGCGTTTTTGTATTTCAAGAGAACATTGAAATGAGATTCCATGTTGGTTTTGAATTTGAATAAATGTTTAGAATTGTGGTATTGACTTCCTACAACTACTTCCATGATGGGGCTATCGTTGTGTAACAAATATAATCAGCTATGAACTAAGCGGTTGTTTCAGCGTGATGGTGTTTCGTGGTGCCAAATTATTAACTGAATGTTGATTAGCACGCAAAGCTATTTATCGTAATGACGTGTGGGTGGCACTAGGAGTTTTTATTTTGGAGCTTTAACCATTAATAATGCAGATTAGTTTAAAATGTAAACAAAAAGGTCCTTTGGGATTCTCCTCAAATTGCCGTTCCATCTCTCAGTTTCATATCGTGTTGACTTTTATCTCTTGGGAAGTCCTTAATGTTGTCAGAAATGAAGTCCGATAGTCGTTAAGCTTGTATTTTGTCGTCAAAACTAGAGTGCAAATCTTTAAAAAGCCTTCCTGGAGAGAGAGAGCAGAGCATCAAGCCAGGTGCCCATGTCCAACGCGCTCTGGTTCTCTCGGACGAAGTCACATCTCATCTGTATTGATTATCTCTCACGTTTGACTTCCAGATAAGGCTACACTGGAGACAGACATATATTTTCAGAGAAGTATCTCTAAATCATAAATTCATATCAGATGTTACCATATTTCTCTCTTTCAGGGAACATCTGTTCTGCTGTTCCAAGCCTGATTTTTGTATTCTCTTTACTTTGGCTATCGTATGTAATTTAGTTGTTCAGATAGCAAGAATAATCTACTACTCTGTGTGTCGCTGCCTATCGTAGCTTCCTCAGCATCAGTCAGTTTAATTCGATTACACTCTGTTACCATTCTTTCGCTTTTGTGACGGTTCTTATAACAACCGTTTTTCAGCAAGACACCATCAATTCCCCTCAACTAATCTCCTTTACCACCTCTCTCAAAAATACGATGACATCAATGCAGCATAGAGATTTTACTTCTTCTTCCTGAACTTTAATACCCTTTTTAAATTTCTCTTTGCTTTGCTTTATAGCTTGCTCAA
This sequence comes from Schistocerca gregaria, assembly GCF_023897955.1. Taxonomy (NCBI): domain Eukaryota; kingdom Metazoa; phylum Arthropoda; class Insecta; order Orthoptera; family Acrididae; genus Schistocerca; species Schistocerca gregaria. The sequence goes on from NC_064923.1 coordinate 84,553,462, forward strand.
TTTACAGACTGGATGGGCTACAACCCTGTGTCACTCCGTTCTCCACTTCTGTTTTCCTTTAATGCCCTTCGACTCATAAATTTAGACCAGTTACTGGGTCCACATTTCTCTTTTATAGTTCTCTAACCTGCCTACCTGGTTAAGCTAACGGTCATTCCACATTCTGCCCTACAGAATGATATATCCCCCTACCCGGAGATCATGATGGAAGACTGTTTTACCTCTGCAATATTTTGCTCAGTTGGATGCCACCATCACTACACGATATAGTTGAGCTGAATGTTCACGGGAAATATAACAACTCTGCTTTCCCCCCTACTTTCATCTGTTTTGAGTACCAACGTAGCAAGGTCATACTGGCTAACACTACAAGGTCAGATCAGCTGATTGTCCAGAGTACTGCCCCTACAACTATTCAAAAGGCTGCTGCCCTTCTTCATAACAATATTTTGATCTAGCCTCTTTGCAGATACCCCACCGAAATTATTGCTAAGACCATCTGTGACTATCTGTGTTGTTGAGGGCCATAAACCACCGCACCATGGCGAGGCCCATAGTCCATGAGCATGAGAAATCTTGTATTAGTAGAGAGAAAATAATATCTGGAATGCTGATTCATTAATAGACTTTTGTCTGTTTCACTTTTTAACCGTATTTTTTTCACAGCAGAAATCGCGACTGTAAATAAATAAAACTGGTAAGAACCCCTGAGGCAAATGTTTTCGTAACTACAATAGAGCTAGACTGCAGGCAAACAGGAAATAATCTTACAATTTTATTATTGTTATTATCGTTTTGACGGAAATATGTCTCCAAGAGCACTGAAAGATTATCAACGGTGGGTGATCTTAGACTTGGGTACTTTCTACTGTGATGAAGATAACATCCAGTCACATCTGAATCTACATGTGCCTCTACATACATACTCTGAAAGCCACGGTAAAGATCATGGCGGAAGGTACTCTGTAACACTACTCGTCATTTCCTTTCCTGTCCACTCGAAAATAGAGCGAGGGAGAAACGACTGTCTGTATGCTTCAGTATGAGCCCCAATTCCTCGTATCTCATCTTCGTTGTCCTTAAGCGAGATGTATGTTAGCGGCCGTAGAATCGTTCTGCAGTCAGCTTCAAATGCCGCTTCTCCCAATTTTTCTCAATAGCGTTTCTCGAAAATAACGTCGCTCTCCCTCCAAGGATTCCCATTAGAGTTCCCGAGCATCAGCCTTGTTCGTAACTTCCGGTAACAAATGCAGCAACCCGGCCCTGAATTGGTTCGATGTCTTCCTTCAAACCGACCTGGTACTGATCCCAAACACTCGAGCAGTACTCAGGAACAGCTCGCAGTGTTCTGTATGCGGTCTCCTTTACAGTGAACCAATCTTCCGCAAAGTTCTCCCAATAAATCGATTTCGCGTCCATTCGCCTTCCCTTCTCACCTGCTCGTTCTACCTCATATAGCTTTGCAACGTTAGGCCCAGATATTTAAAAGACTTGACTGTGTCAAGCAGAACACCAATAATTATCCAAATATTACAGGTCTGATCTTCCTACTCATCCACATTGACTCACATTTTTCCCCAATTAGGCTTAGCTGACATCCATCACAAATACTGAAAATTTTGTCTGCGTCGTCTTGCATTTTCGTAGTCACTCATCTTCGACACCTTACAGTAAACCACGGCATCATCAGTAAACAATCTGATTGCTGCCCACCCTGTCAGCCAAATCATTTGGGTGTACTGAGAACAACAGCGGTCCTATCACATTTCCCTCGGGCTCTCCTGACGATACCCTTGCCTCTGTTGAACACTCGTCGTCGAGCACAACATACTAGGTTCTATTATTTAAGCAGTCTTCGTGCCACTTACATATCGGTGAATTTATTCCACATGGTTGTACCTTCGTTAACAGCATCTAATGGGGTACCGTGTCAAATGCTTTACGGAAATCTAGAAATATGGAATCTGCCTGTTGCCCTTCATCTTGTGAGAAAAGAGTAAGCTGAGTTTCGAACGAGCAATGCTTTCTAAAACCATGCATATGGTTCTCAGTCTTACGTTAGTTTGTTGTATTAAAACTGAGAATACGTTCAATGATTATGCAGCAAACAGCCGCTAGGGCTTTTGGCCTTTTTGCGTGTCCGTTCTTTTACCCTTCTTATATACTGGAGCTACCTCGCTTTCTTCCAGACACTTGGGAGTTTGCGCTGGGCGAGAGATTCACAATAAAAGCAAGCTAGGTAAGGGATCATTGTCGTACAATACTCTTTGAAAAATCGAACTGCGATTCCATCCGGACATGGTGATTTATTTGCTTTCAAATCTTTCAGTTGTTTCTCTATGCGAGGGACGCTTATTACTATGGCATTCATAGAGGAGACCATCCGATCGTCAAATGACAGTATGTTTGTACGATTCTCCTGTGTGAACGATTTCTTGAACGTAAAACTGCCATACCAGACTGGTCACGCTATAACACGTTAGGTTTTCCGTGATTTCCCTAAGTCGCCCCAGGAAAATGCCGGTATGGTTCCTTTGACAGGGCACGGCCGACTTCCTTTCCTGTCCTTCCCTAATCCAATGAGACCGATGACCTCGCTGTCTGGTCTCCTCCCCCAAAAAACAACAACAAAATTTGCATAACTGTCGCATTTTCTTGAGTCTTCCTTTCTTCTTAAGTAGTGATAGTCCATCAGCCTGCACTCTTGAGAATGTTAATTACGCGTCACCACGACTTGATTGTCCACGTTTTCGGTTAGAGACTGCTGCGTCTTGATAAACTGTGCAGTCGTGATGATTTGTTGATTGTTATCTTGCTCTCCGCTTGCGAGAATGGCATCCGCCATCTTTCGTACGGTATCAGATTATTCGCGTCGTCTTTAAAATCTTACGGGTCTACGAACATTATGAGTATCGCTAAATAGACAGAAATCGCATTTGAAATTACGCAAATACCTTCTTTTGATGTAATAATCGATAAAGAACATGTTTCCACCTGCAGTTTATTTGTGAAATGTTTGTTCATCAATATTCCGAATAGTTGATCAGTGTAGCGTAATCACGTATCAGTTAGGCAAAAGTTCGTGTTTTACGATCGTCTCAGAATAGCGATTAATATTACAAAAAGGTCTGTAAGCCTGTTATTGCACAACTAGACATAGGCAAAAGGGCGAGGAATAAGGTAGGATTTTAAGAAAAGCCAGTAAACATCTCACAAAGTAACGTTTTTTATTCTGTGTCGTAATCTTGGTAATATCAAATGCTATAAATGGATAATTTTGCTGACGCTAGCAGCGAGGTAGGAATGAAATCAGTGACAAGCTTCACCAACAAAACAGCCGCGCAATGGTTGAATTTTCCTGTTCACACTGCTGCCAACATCGTTTTTATATTTTATGTGAGATTTGTTATTGCTAGAACATCTGAACTTGCGACATTACCGAAAACATTATCTGACGCGTTAAATCAGTTTCAGATTTTGAAGATGGGTGCAGTCAGCAACCATAGAATTGTGGGAATCGTACAGCGACCCAGTTGCACGTCAAAAGCTTCTTAAAATACGATAATGACCGATGTGATAAAAGTAACATCTCGAGACAGCGCGGTAACACGATGCTGCTGCTATGTCAATTTAAAAACAGGCAGAAAGCCATCCAATAAAGTTTCTTTTTTTAAGCTGTAGTTGATCATTAAGGATAAAGCCTCTATAACTGAAATGTTGCTAAAAAATTTTGAAATTCCTCTACCCTATGCAAAATAACCTTGTAATCCAATTTAAAAGGAGAGTGTGCACAGTGTATGAGATGCTAGACATAAGTTCTTTGAATCTAACTTGGGCTGCTTTTTCTGTATGGCCTGAGTAGAAACGGGGACAATCATTACACCGTATTTTATTGACGCTATAGTGAGAAAATGGTTCGTCACTACGCATTAAGGCAGAATTAAATTATTCCCAAGACTTGAAAAGTAAACTTTACACCCATGTTTCTTAGTAAGAAGGCTGCTTATCTCATGTGAAATGTTTCCTAGAAACGGTACAGAAAAGAAATTTCCTTTCTCTTTACAGTCGTTTTCCAGTTGATAATTTCCTACAATGGAATATTTTTAGCGGTTTTATCATCCAATATTCGGAGTAGTAATGACGACTCGTAGCCGTTATTACTGGCTATAGTTTTAATCAAATTTATCTCCTCCCGAAAATTCTCCAGGGATAGCGGGATAACCAAAGCACAATAAATATTAGAATAGGAGAAGGCCAATTTGTGTGCTTCAGAGTGAGCCAAATCAAACGAGATACTGTTATTAGAAAAACTTGACTTAAGAAAGATTCTGAAGTCGGTTTTATTGTATTTTACACCGAAAGTAAGATCAAGGAAATTCAGTTCTGTATAATCGATCTGTAGTTCCTTAGTGAACATTGTTTTCTCATGAAACTGAAAGTATGCAACAGTTGAAGTAATTCTCCATGAGTGCATTCGAATTCAAAAAGTAAATCGTCAGTATACCAAGCACTGAATGCTGACGTTACTTTTTATCTCAGGGTTGCCCTGAAGAAATATTCTTCACGGGAATTTATGAAAATGCCAGCAGAAATGCCGGTTAGGAGACTACCCAGTGCCAAACCAAATGGCTGCGTACGTAATTCCTTGTTAAACACGCAGTAATTGTATTTAAGTATAGTTCGAAGCAACGACAGTCCAAAAATTTCATGAACTGTTAACTTTTTGTGAAGAAGTCAAATTATTTTCTACAATTTCCAAAATAGTATCAAGCGGGACATTGGCGTATAAACTAGTGATATCAGAAAACGCTAGCTATGCCTGAGGAGAACACGTGATAGTTTTCAACTTGTTAATAAAATCCACTGAATTTGTAACGGGAAAACTCTTTTCATTTATACATATCATTTTATTGTTGACTAAACCCTATGACTTCGTTTCTCTTATCACGCAATATGTGACACGTTAGTTTATTTTATATTTCAGCTAAATGTAATTTTTGTTCTTTCTTTTGCTGCAGATATGAATTCCATGTACTGGTTGTACTACATCCCAGTTTTGGATGTTATTAGTTTTTCTGAGGAACACAGGTTTGTGTCTTTGTATTACAAAACTTCTCAAGGTTTTTTCTGTGTCGTGCAGTTTTCTCATAGTGGAATAAAGTTTATTTCATTTTTCAGTTCTAGGAATGTTATTAGGACACAAGTTTGGGTACACGAAAATGCCATGCATTTTATTTGAGTTGGGTAGCCAATCAAAACAGAATACCTGGAGTGTAAACTTTTGGAAAAGTAAATGACATCTTGTGCCTGGAACTGAAAGGAATTTGGTTGAACTGCTAGTAGACCAAAAAAAGTAAAATTTCTTTCACCACAATATATCACACTAGACTTGACGAAGAAGTTTGGGAGAGCTCTTCCTCAATATGGATCCTGCTTAAGTACCTATGTAGGAAATTCTCTTCGTCAACAAGAAATATCGACAGGTCGAATTTTTATTGGTCTTCAGACGCAGAAACTGATGAAGTATCGCCTGTTTGAGAATGCAATGAATATTAGAGAAACAAATGCGTGGACTACCTTAAGGCCTATTACTGAAAACCTTAAATAGACTAAAATACATCAAAATTACGGAAACAGTGTCCAAAACTAGGTCAGAATATTTCAAGTAGTTGGGTTCTACATGAGCGAAAAGTCCGTTTCCTACACTCACATATTAACTGCTCTCCTCAAAATCTGGGACACTGTAGCAAAGAGGAAGAAAAACGCATACACCGGGACATTAAGAACAAGGAGAAAGAAGAGGTACCAGGGAAGATGAAATGAAAATATGATGGCTGATTGTTGCTGGATGTTGGACAGTGACAATAAATATGAAGGTTCAGCGAGAGGATCAAAGAAAACTACCTTGAGTAGTTAAACAGAGAAACGATTCGTGGCGATAACATGTAAGACCTTCTGGTGACAAACAGACCCGAACTATTTGAAACAGTTAATGCAGAACAGGGAATCGGGGATCACAAAGCGGCTACTGCATCGGCGATTTCAGCCGGAAATAGAAATATTAAAAAAGGTAGGAAGATTTTTCTGTTTAGCAAAAGTGACAAAAAGCAGATTACAGAGTACCTGACGGCTCAACACAAAAATTTTTTTCTCAAGTACAGATAGTGTTGAGGATCAGTGGGCAAAGTTCAAAACCATCGTAAAATATGCGTTAGATGAGTATGTGCCAAGCAAGATCGTAAGAGATGGAAAAGAGCCACCGTGGTACAACAACCGAGTTAGAAAACTGCTGCGGAAGCAAAGGAAACTTCACAGCAAACATAAACATAGCCAAAGACTTGCAGACAAACAAAAATTACGCGAAGCGAAATGTAGTGTGAGGAGGGCTAAGCGAGAGGCGTTCTATGAATTCGAAAGTAAAGTTTTATGTACTGACTTGGCAGAAAATCCTAAGAAATTTTTGTCTTATGTCAAAGTGGTAGGTGGGTCAAAACAAAATGTCCAAACACTCTGTGACCAAAATGGTACTAAAACAGAGGATGACAGACTAAAGGCCGAAATACTAAATGTCTTTTTCCAAAGCTGTTTCACAGAGGAAGACTGCACTGTAGTTGCTTCTCTAGATTGTTGCACAGATGACAAAATGGTAGATATCGAAATAGATGACAGAGGGATAGAGAAACAATTAAAATCGCTCAAAAGAGGAAAGGCCGCTGGACCTGATGGGATACAGTTCGATTTTACTCAGAGTACGCGAAGGAACTTGCCCCCCTTCTTACAGCTGTGTACCGTAGGTCTCTACAAGAGCGTAGCGTTCCGAAGGATTGCAAAAGGGCACGGGTCATCCCCGTTTTCAAGAAGGGACGTCGAACAGATGTGCAGAACTATAGACCTATATCTCTAACGTCGATCAGTTGTAGAATTTTGGAACACGTATTATGTTCGAGTATAATGACTTTTCTGGAAACTAGGAATCTACTCTGTAGGAATCAGCATGGATTTCGAAAAAGACGGTCGTGTGAAACCCAGCTCGCGCTATTCGTCAACGGGACTCAGAGGGCCATAGACACGGGTTCACAGGTAGATGCCGTGTTTCTTGACTTCCGCAAGGCTTTCGATACAGTTCCCCACAGTGGTTTAATGAACAAAGTAAGAGCATATGGACTATCAGACCAATTGTGTGTTTGGATTGAGGAGTTCCTAGATAACAGAACGCAACATGTCATTCTCAATGGAGACACGTCTTCCGAAGTAAGAGTGATTTCAGGTGTGCCGCAGGGGAGTGTCATACGACCGTTGTTATTCACAATATAAATAAATGACCTGGTGGATGACATCGGAAGTTCACTGAGGCTTTTTGCAGGTGATGCTGTGGTGTATCGAGAGTTTGTAACAATGGAAAATTGTACTGAAATGCAGGAGCATCTGCAGCGAATTGACGCATGGTGCAGGGAATGACAATTCAATCTCAATGTAGACAAGTGTAATGTCCTGTGAATACAAAGAAATATAGACCCCTTATCATTTAGCTACAAAATAGCAGGTCAGCAGCTGGAAGCTGTTAATTCCATAAATTATCTGGGAGTACGCATTAGGAGTGATTTAAAATGGAATGATCATATAAAGTTGATCGTCGGTAAAGCAGATGCCAGACTGAGATTCATTGGAAGAATCCTAAGGAAATGCAATCCGAAAACAAAGGAAGTAGGTTACAGTACGCTTGTTCGCCCACTGCTTGAATACTGCTCAGCAGTGTGAGATCCGTACCAGATAGGGTTGATAGAAGAGACAGAAAGATCCAACGGAGAGCAGCACGCTTCGTTATGGGATCATTTAGTAATCGCGAAAGCGTTACGGAGATGATAGATAAACTCCAGTGGAAGACTCCGCAGTAGAGACGCTCAGTAGCTCGGTACGGGCTTTTGTTAAAGTTTCGAGACCATACCTTCACCGAAAAGTCAAGCAGTATATTGCTCCCTCCTACGTATATCTCGCGAAGAGACTATGAGGATAAAATCAGAGAGATTAGAGCCCATACAGAAGCATACCGACAATCCTTCTTTCCACGAACAATACGAGACTGGAATAGAAGGGAGAACCGATAGAGGTACTCAGAGTACCCTCCGCCACACACCGTCAGGTGGCTTGCGGAGTATGGGTGTAGATGTAGAAAAGAAAGTTTGAAAATTAAACGTAACATAACACTTATAATGTTGCTCACTATGTTTTGGCTATGCCTAAAATATATAATTATAAAAATATGGAACTGGACTGAAATTGTATCTTAATATTTGTGCTTCATTTACTTGAAGCCTTACAATATGTGACGTTATTTTCTAAAAATAGTGACATTATAGAACAAGCTGAAGATGTAGTTGTTGTTGTTGTCGTCTTCAGTCCTGAGACTGGTTTGATGCAGCTCTCCATGCTACTCTATCCTGTGCAAGCTGCTTCATCTCCCAGTACCTACTGCAACCTACATCCTTCTGAATCTGCTTAGTGTACTCATCTCTCGGTCTCCCTCTACGATTTTTACCCTCCACGCTGCCCCCCAATGCTAAATTTGTGATCCCTTGATGCCTCAAAACATGTCCTACCAACCGATCCCTTCTTCTAGTCAAATTGTGCCACAAACTTCTCTTCTCCCCAATCCTATTCAATACCTCCTCATTAGTTACGTGATCTATCCACCTTATCTTCAGTATTCTTCTGTAGCACCACATTTCGAAAGCTTCTACTCTCTTCTTGTCCAAACTAGTTATCGTACATGTTTCACTTCCATACATGGCTACACTCCAAACAAATACTTTCAGAAACGACTTCCTGATACATAAATCTATATTCGATGTTAACAAATTTCTCTTCTTCAGAAACGCTTTCCTTGCCATTGCCAGTCTACATTTTATATCCTCTCTACATCGACCATCATCAGTTATTTTACTTCCTAAATAGCAAAACTCCTTTACTACTTGAAGTGTCTCATTTCCTAATCTAATTCCCTCAGCATCACCCGATTTAATTTGACTACATTCCATTATCCTCGTTTTGCTTTTGTTGATGTTCATCTTATATCCTCCTTTCAAGACACTGTCCATTCCGTTCAACTGCTCTTCCAAGTCCTTTGCCGTCTCTGACAGAATTACAATGTCATCGGCGAACCTCAAAGTTTTTACTTCGTCTCCATGAATTTTAATACCTACTTCAAATTTTTCTTTTGTTTCCTTTACTGCTTGCTGAATATACAGATTGAATAACATCGGGGAGAGGCTACAACCCTGTCTCACTCCTTTCCCAACCACTGCTTCCCTTTCATGCCCCCCGACTCTTATGACTGCCATCTGGTTTCTGTACAAATTGTAAATAGCCTTTCGCTCCCTGTATTTTACCCCTGTCACCTTTAGAATTTGAAAAAGAGTATTCCAGTCAACATTGTCAAAAGTTTTCTCCAAGTCTACAAATGCTAGAAACGTAGGTTTGCCTTTTCTTAATCTTTCTTCTAAGATAAGTCGTAAGGTCAGTATTGCCTCTCGTGTTCCAACATTTCGACGGAATCCAAACTGATCCTCCCCGAGGTCCGCATCTACCAGTTTTTCCATTCGTCTGTAAAGAATTCGCGTTAGTATTTTGCAGCTGTGACTTATTAAACTGATAGTTCGGTAATTTTCACATCAGTCAGCACCTGCTTTCTTTGGGATTGGAATTATTAAATTCTTCTTGAAGTCTGAGAGTATTTCGCCTGTCTCATACATCTTGCTCACCAGCTGGTAGAGTTTTGTCATGACTCCCAAGGCCGTCAGTAGTTCTAATGGAATGTTGTCTACTCCGGGGGCCTTGTTTCGACTCAGGTCTTTCAGTGCTCTGTCAAACTCTTCACGCAGTATCGTATCTCCCATTTCGTCTTCATCTACATCCTCTTCCATTTCCATAATATTGTCCTCAAGTACATCGCCCTTGTATAAACTTTCTATATACTCCTTCCACCTTTCTGCCTTCCCTTCTTTGCTTAGAACTGGGTTGCCATCTGAGCTCTTGATAGTCATACACATGGTTCTCTTCTCTCCAAAGGTCTCTTTAATTTTCCTGTAGGCAGTATCTATCTTACCCCTAGTGAGATAAGCTTCTACATCCTTACATTTGTCCTCCAGCCATCCCTGTTTAGCCATTTTGCACTTCCTGTCGATCTCATTTTTGAGACGTTTGTATTCGTTTTTGCCTGCTTCATTTACTGCATTTTTATATTTTCTCCTTTCATCAATTAAATTCAATATTTCTTCTGTTAATCAAGGATTTCTAGCAGCCCTCGTCTTTTTACCTACTTTATCCTCTGCTGCCTTTACTACTTTATCCCTCAGAGCTACCCATTCTTCTTCTACTGTATTTCTTTCCCCTATTCCAGTCAATTGTTCCCTTATGCTCTCCCTGAAACTCTGTACAACCTCTGGTTCTTTCATTTATCCAGGTCCCATCTCCTTAATTTCCCACATTTTTGCAGTTTCTTCAGTTTCAATCTACAGGTCATAACCAATAGATTGTGGTCAGAGTCCACATCTGCCCCTGGAAATGTTTTACAACTTAAAACCTTGTTCCTAAATCTCTGTTTTACCATTATATAATCTATCTGATACCTTTTAGTATCTCCAGGGATCTTCCACGTATACAACCTTCTTTCATGATTCTTAAACCAAGTGTTAGCTATGATTAAGTTGTACTCTGTGCAGAATTCTACTAGGCGGCTTCCTCTCTCATTTCTTAGCCCCAATCCATATTCACCTACTATGTTTCCTTCTCTCCCTTTTCCTACACTCGAATACCAGTCACCCATTACTATTAAATTTTCATCTCCCTTCACTATCTGAATAATTTCTTTTATTTCATCGTACATTTCTTCAATTTCTTCGTCATCTGCAGAGCTAGTTGGCATATAAACTTGTACTACTGCAGTAGGTGTGAGCTTCGTATCTATCTTGGCCACAATAATGCGTTCACTATGCTGTTTGTAGTAGCTTACCCGCATTCGTATTTTCCTATTCATTATTAAACCTACTCCTGCATTACCCCTATTTGATTTTGTGTTTATAACCCTGTAGTCACCTGACCAGAAGTCTTGTTCCTCCTGCCACCGAACTTCACTAAGTCCCACTATATCTAACTTTAACCTATCCATTTCCCTTTTTAAATTTTCTAACGTACCTGCCCGATTAAGGGATCTGACATTCCACGCTCCGATCCGTAGAACGCCAGTTTTCTTTCTCCTGATAACGACATCCTCCTGAGTAGTCCCCGCCCGGAGATCCGAATGGGGGACTATTTTACCTCCGGAATATTTTACCCAAGAGTATGCCATCATCATTTAATCATACAGTAAAGCTGCATGTCGTCGGGAAAAATTACGGCTGTAGTTTCCCCTTGCTTTCAGCCGTTCGCAGTACCAGCACAGCAAGGCCGTTTTGGTTAATGTTGCAAGGCCAGATCAGTCAAGCTGAAGATATTTTCCTGAATCAGCGTCAAAATTTATTGTAGAACACCTGTTTTACAGAATATGTGAAATTTTTAAAAATTTAGGTTCCCTTATTTTTCCACATGACGTCTGTTTTATCGTAGATAATGCAAGTAGTGTATTTTCTGCTTTCAGTCTGTACAAGTTCGATGATTGTGAAACCTTGGGAACCCAAATATCATTCTAAACTGAATGCAAAAATTTAAACCTCATTGTGAGTTAGCTATTATAGTTGTTATCTCCAGCCAGAGCTTTGTAATTAGGTAGTTGAGAGGTTAATACATTTCTGAAAACTGGTGAAACGTTACTGTATTCAGTTGAGACGACACTGACAGATGTCGCCTGTCCTTCTTCATCAAGAGATACTGCAATTCATTTTTCATTTTAAATCACTATCTTCGCGGGGTCATTGTGGTCGAAAGCTGGTTGATAGTAAGTTGCTACTAAGGAATCTCAAGACAGTTGACAGAATCACTAACGAGATGCTTTTCATCCGCATTCAGAGTATAATAATACAAAATCCTTATTATTATTAAGGTCTGGTGATAAAGCAGTGCAGATATAAATGAAACCTCCCAGCGGATAGCATCTATATTTATAGCATGGCTTATCCCAGTGATCTGCCGAAAGTGAGAGGTCGAGGTATTTTCCATGTTTTCTTCTCTGTCTCAATTTCTTTCCGTGTACTCACAACAGATATTTCTCTACCACCATGACGTCAGCAATCATGATCATTTATTTTAGGGTTCCGAAAGTGTTATCTGACAGTTGCCCGTGATCTCTGATGGACGAATGTGATTAATCATCAGTATTATATTAGTGCGCAAATGCAGAACGAAACTGTTGCGAAGATTGTTTAGTGTCACTATTGTTGAATGAACCTCCAGAATGCTACTTTCAATGAATAAAACGGCATCATCGTGAATGTTGTTAGACATTCTGCTATCTTTTGGATTTCATTTTCAGTTCCGTTTTTATTTCAAAACCTAAAAAGATGCAATAACATTGTTCACTTTAAAATATGCCAATAAATTAGCCCGGAATTTGCGTCTTTCGAGATGTTTGTTGTAGCTGGTCAGCAGTTTTACGTTACTGTATTTGCAAGAGCGCCTGTATTGATATTTATAGTGTTATTTTCTTCCCTCTATAAACAGGTTCCAGGTTTTAAAATATCTCTACCAAGTATTTCCTCACAACCCAGTTCACTTTATAAACTTAAGTTATTGTTTTTCATTGTAATTTACAATGAATTTATAAACTTTAAGCAAGAGTGGCCACAGTTCTGAGTCCTAGCAAATTGAAAAGCAACATAGTACAGTTTTCCAAACACCTGATGACTCCTAGTGTAGGTGGTAGCCTTTACTGCAGAAGCTGTCGAACTAATACACAAAAGCACCCTCCTTTACAAACACCACCAGGTTCGTCACGCATCTGGAGATTCACAAGCGCACTCTCATAAGAGCATCTAGTGCTAGCAAGTGGTATTTTTGTAGCATTTCGCGTAAACGCGCCACATAAATGGGCTATTTCCAGTTTTCAGTTGAGCCATCTTTGTAAGCAGTGATGCCAAGCGCTCTCTTGGAAAGATTACTAAATTATATTGGTTTCTCCATTCTTTTGACCGAGCGAGGTGGCGCAGTGGCTAGCACACTGGACTCGCATTCGGGAGGACGACGGATCAATCCCACGTCCGGCCATCCTGATTTAGGTTTTCCGTCGTTTCCCTAAATCGCTCCAGGCATATGCCGGGGTGGTTCCTTTGAAAGGGCACGCCCGACTTCCGTCCCCGTCCTTCCCTAATACGATGAGACCGATGACCTCGCTGTCTGGTCTCCTTCCCCAAACCAACCCAATCCATTCTTTTGTTTACTCTGTAGAAGTACTGTCGCTGTCTGTTATTCTCCTGACGTTCCTCTGGTGCAACAGCGCCTCTGGCAAAGGTTCACTTTAGTCACACATATATTGAAGATAGTTACTCTTATTGGGTCCGTAAAGAGCCCTTCTGTTTACGCTACGTTTCAGTTCCTTATTTTCTAGTTTTAATGTCTTGTGTCGCTTCTGCAGATATCATGTAGCATTTAGTTAATAAAAGGCAGAACACGCACAGTCGATAGCTCAGATTTCAGCTGCCACGCTGGCTTCAGGGGCCGGTGGACCATACGGCGTTGCCGATGGACGGTGGTGATAGGCGATGTGGCTGGACACGAGAACGCGCATTACGTGAGCAGTGAGGTACGTACGAAAGTACAGTTATTCTGGTGTGAAGCAAATAATCTTGCTTAATAAATATTTTCTAATAAAAGTCGCTTTTTCCAATACATATACTAGGAGAAGCCAACAGGTCCTAACTACTTACAACAATACTACAACGTCAGAAATAGATTATTTGAATAAATAAATGAATAATGACTAAGCTAACGACAATGTACGAACAGTGACGAAATACTTCGATTTCAGTATGAGGTGCAGGCTGTGCGTTATAGTCGTCAGTCGCCGATAGGATACCTTCCGATCTAATTCTCTCGTAAGGCCTATAGTGTCCCTTTTGAAATATTCAAGCCGTAATATTTGAGGTAAATACTAAAAGGACTCTGAATAATATTAAATGGACATAGCCGACAAACTTGTTATGAAAATGTATTAAATTAGCTTCAAAGAAAGTCTATATCCATTGCAATGTTATAAAAAGACATTATTTATATAGGATGAGATCATAGTGCATAACGTTCTCGAAACTAACATTATTATCTTTGTCATTATATATAAGAGAAAAAAGACATTTAAAATAATTTAGAGTCAGGAACGCTCTCGGTAGCTTTTGTTCTATTTGTTCTCGTACCTAGCGAATAATTCAAGTGTGTATTCTGTGCTTTGTGGAAATACATCTACAAAAAGTGAGTGCATTATGTTACTTAATAACCCATGCAAACAATTCTTCCTGAATTAAAAATTGCAAGAAGTTGTGTAGGATTTTTTCAGTTTTTGCAAAGCGAGCAGCGGTGATCTTTGACTGGCAACAATTGGCCGCCATTACGCTGCGCATTTTTTTTTTGTTTTTTGGTAACATATCACCACAGCCGGGGCGGAAAGAATCATTTCAAGTTATTCAATTAACTAAAGTGCAAAGCTTCACTAATTTTATTTGGTCAAAAAATGCATACTTTCAAAGATACGATTTATTCTAGGTCAGTGAACGTAGCCTGCATTACATTTCGCCGACAGCATTTGAAATAATATGTAGGGAGCCCGGCGCTCATTTGAAACATTTATCTTCGGCCACCTACAGATCAATATACACTCCTGGAAATTGGAATAAGAACACCGTGAATTCATTGTCCCAGGAAGGGGAAACTTTATTGACACATTCCTGGGGTCAGATACATCACATGATCACACTGACAGAACCACAGGCACATAGACACAGGCAACAGAGCATGCACAATGTCGGCACTAGTACAGTGTATATCCACCTTTCGCAGCAATGCAGGCTGCTACTCTCCCATGGAGACGATCGTAGAGATGCTGGATGTAGTCCTGTGCAACGGCTTGCCATGCCATTTCCACCTGGCGCCTCAGTTGGACCAACGTTTGTGCTGGACGTGCAGACCGCGTGAGACGACGCTTCATCCAGTCCCAAACATGCTCAATGGGGGACAGATCCGGAGATCTTGCTGGCCAGGGTAGTTGACTTACACCTTCTAGAGCACGTTGGGTGGCACGGGATACATGCGGACGTGCATTGTCCTGTTGGAACAGCAAGTTCTCTTGCCGGTCTAAAAATGGTAGAACGATGGGTTCGATGACGGTTTGGATGTACCGTGCACTACTCAGTGTCCCCTCGACGATCACCAGAGGTGTACGGCCAGTGTAGGAGATCGCTCCCCACACCATGATGCCGGGTGTTGGCCCTGTGTACCTCGGTCGTATGCAGTCCTGATTGTGGCGCTCACCTGCTCGGCGCCAAACACGCATACGACTATCATTGGCACCAAGGCAGAAGCGACTCTCATCGCTGAAGACGACACGTCTCCATTCGTCCCTCCATTCACGCCTGTCGCGACACCACTGGAGGCGGGCTGCACGATGTTGGGGCGTGAGCGGAAGACGGCCTAACGGTGTGCAGGACCGTAGCCCAGCTTCATGGAGACGGTTGCGAATGGTCCTCGCCGATACCCCAGGAGCAACAGTGTCCCTAATTTGCTGGGAAGTGGCGGTGCGGTCCCCTACGGCACTGCGTAGGATCCTACGGTCTTGGCGTGCATCCGTGCGTCGCTGCGATCCGGTCCCAGGTCGACGGGCATGTGCTTCTTCCGCCGACCACTGGCGACAACATCGATGTGCTGTGGAGACCTCACGCCCCACGTGTTGAGCAATTCGGTGGTACGTCCATCCGGCCTCCCGTATGCCCACTATACGCCCTCGCTCAAAGTCCGTCAACTGCACATACGGTTCATGACCACGCTGTCGCGGCATGCTACCAGTGTTAAAGACTGCGATGGAGCTCCGTATGCCACAGCAAACTGGCTGACACTGATGGCGGCGGTGCACAAATGCTGCGCAGCTGGCGCCATTCGACGGCCAACACCGCGGTTCCTGGTGTGTCCGCTGTGCCGTGCTTGTGATCATTGCTTGTACAGCCCTCTCGCAGTGTCCGGAGCAAGTATGGTGTCAATGTGTTCTTTTTTCCATTTCCAGGAGTGTATCATCATCATCATCGTCGTCGTCGTCGTCGTCATCGTGGGGTGGACCCCAGTCCTTGAGTGGTGGTACTGACCCTAACTTGACATTCCATTTTTGGAATGTAAATCCAGCTCGTTAACAAAGCGGTTAAAGTATGCAGTGCTGACAAAACGTATGGAGTCGAATACAGAAACTAGATGTTGCAAAAGGCTCCAGTGATTTCGACTTCTAAAAATTATGTATGCAAGTAGCAAGTGTTTCTCTCGAAGACACCCAGTGGCACAGCAATGAAATTACATACAATAAGGCTTTTGTTTCTAAATAATCTATTCCACTTAGTATTCCAGAGTCCTGAAACATTTGACTACCGATATTAATTAGTAGCCTATATGTGCTAAGACCAGCTTCAGAATGAAAATATTTCTTCTACAAGTTTTTTTATTTCAGTTACTGGTATGCCTTCTGATATAAAATTGATTTTTACGGTGAATTTCATAAATGAATGTACCTACAATGATAGTACAGTTAAAATACAGAAGTCCCTAAACAACATTCTACAAAATTACATTGGTGAGTACCTCATATTAGGCTTAAGACTTGTTCAATGAAATGTTTCATTCTTTCTTGAATGAAAAATATAACAATTTGATTTTCACTTGTCTGAATTTTACAATAAGCCCAATTGTACAGAAGCAGCAAGCGAAAGTTGTGTAAGAATCTCTGTATCTTTACAATACAAAGTCTCATCGGACACAGTACACTTTTGCTTCACTTATTACCTCTTGCTCGTGTTTAAATCTGATGTCATCTGTTTTGTAGCCAGTGATGCGAAGAAGTAAATGTGTTAATGCTCTAAGCATCAGTTCCAAAGTTTTACTGTCATATGAAATACGCTTTTCCTACTCAATATGCATCAAATATAACATCATTTGATATGAGGAACAGTGGGGGATCCAAGGCAGAATTTTGAGGAAATCCATTAGCTGTCTGTAGTGTGAGAAATATTTTCTTACAATTTCCATTCTGTTTATAAAATATGAAAGCCATCAGATAAATGGATAATTAATTGCATACAAAAATTGATACAATGTAAATTTTTTAACAAAACGGAATTTACACAATGAAATGAGTTGATTTCTTCAGGAAAAGTACGAAGTGTCGAAATCTTCTCAAGTGGTACCCTTATCACAATTCTGTTAAGTAAGCGAGAAAAAGATCCCATTAGTTTAAGCAGCTTGTGATCATAAGGTGTAGACAGAACATCCACCACGCACATATGTTGAACTGTAGTTTTCTTTAAAAAATAAAACATTAGGGTGATCAATTATTAGGCTATAGTAATAGGGAAGAAATCTTTCCGCTATTTATTCCTGTGTCGAACCGCAATATGCATTGTGACTTCCGTCTGGTCCGATGTTCCCCTCTGGGCTTAGCCTATTTTCGTACACTACGCGACGGTGCAACTTGGCATTTGCCGCAATATGGTGGCCGCAATTCCGCTTCGGAAATAACCCGCAGTTGGGCGGAATGCAGCTCGCGGTTAATTACAGAATCTGACGCCAGGAGCGCTGCACTAGCTCGCATTAAAAATAGACCACTAAACGCAGATGTTGTCCTTTTTTCTATTTATGTTTCCCTTCGCGTTTGTATTATATTGCCACACTGAGTCTCGGAGAAAAAGCACAAATAATATTCGTTACGGGAATGGCATTTTAGCTGTACGTCTACCGCAACAGTAATTTACTGGCGCGAAAAAAAAGGTCGCTGCGGGAATGTATTGATTTTATGTACATTACTCAATGCATTAAATGGTTTTGCTCAGAAACGTATTTTAGAGATGTTGAAAGTGGTCCACCTCTCGGTCTTTATTACTTGTTTGAGAAAGACGTTATAAAACCTGTCGATATTTATTACTTATTTGGTTAAGAATGACGACGTTATAAAACAAGAGTCATGAAATATAGAGGGTGAACTGTAATAAAAGTAAAGAATGCATCTCTCCTCTCTCTTAGACCCATTTTTAAACCGAGCACTTCGTTCTTGGTCTCCCACTCTTGTTGTCCACCATTAGTTCTTGTACATGTTTACCCATCTTTCCCTGTAGGTTATCCCTATTTATCTCATAAATTCAAATACCTTGCACCGTGTTACATTGCCGAACACTTTTCGACAGAGTATGTGACCGTGTCTTGATTTTTCTTGAGTCTTGTTATCATTATCAAATGCAACGTTCGAACTGCGTTTATTGTACGTGTACCTTTTCTAAAGCCAAACTGATTCTCATCTAACGGATCCCCAGTTTCCTTTTTCATTCTTCTGTATGCTATTCCTTTCAGCAACTTGGATGAATGAGCTGTTAGACTGGTTATGCTATAATTCTCGTACGTATCAGCCCTTGACATCTTCTGAATTGTATGGATGATGTTTTTTCAGACGTCTGATGGTCAATCGCCGGTTTCATGCATTCTACACGTCTCCCAGAATGTTTTTAAATACTGCAATGTAATGTTTTCCATCCCTTCTGCCTTATTTGATCTTAAGTCTCGAAAGCTTTCATAAATTCTGACTAATACTAAATACACTATATCTCCCCTTTCGACTCGTGGTTCTTTTTCTGCTACGTTGTTAGACAATTCCTTCCCTTCATAGATTCATTCAGTGTGCACTTTCTACCTATTTGCTCTCTCCTCCGCATTGAACAGTGGAATTCCCATTGCGCTCTTAATGTTATTGGACTTACTTTTAATATTACCAGAGGATATTTTGACTTTCCGCTATGCTTATTCAGTCCTTCCTTTAATCAACACTTTTTCGATTTTTTCACCTTTTTCGTGCAGCCCTTTTGACTTACCTCCCCTGAACTCCCTATTTATCTTACTGTTGTGTGACTTGTATTTCTGTATTATTGAATTTTCCTGAGCGGTTCTGTACTTCCTTCTGTTGTCCATCAGCTCAAGTATTTATTCTGTTATCCGTGGTTTCCTCGAAGTTACTTTCCTCGTACCTGTGTTTTTCATTCCAACTTCTGTGATGGGCCTTTTTAGTGACGTGTATTCCTCTTCAACTGAACTGTCTAGTGAGCTGAGAACTTAAAGCGTATCTCTTCATTCCTTAGCATATCCGTGTCCCACTTCTTTGCACATCGTTTCTTACTGAGGTGTCTCTTAAACTTCAGCCTACTCTTCCTCATTAGTAAATTGCGATCTTAGCCTGTATGTGCTTCTGGGTACTCCTTATCTAACTTCGGAATCGCTGCCTGGCTATGATGTAATCTAACTTAAACCTTCCGATATCTCCCGGCCTTTTCCAAGTGTGCATTGTTCTCTTGTGGTTCTAGAAGAGGGTATTCACTATTATTGGCTGAAATTTGTTGCAGAAATAAATTATTCGGTGTTGTTTTACAATTGATTCTGAAGAGAACAACCCTCTCTGTCCTACCTTCCTGTTAATAACGAATCCTACCTCCATTATACCACTTTCTGCTGCTGTTCATATACGCGACAGTCATCTGACTAGAAATCGTCTTCTTACCATTTCACTTCACTGGCCCCCAGTATATTTAGATTATGGCTTTTCATTTCCGTTTTCAGATTTTATAGCTTCCCTGTTACGTTGAAACTTGGTTATTCAAGCGTTTTGTAATGGACAGCTCTCCCTTGGCAGTCCACTCCTGGGGATATAAATGGCGGCTAGTGTGGAATCTTCTGTGGTTGGAGTGATCATCATGCCGCTTTTTCAATTACATTCCACTTACGTCCCGTTTGATACAATTTATGTGTCTTTAATGCAGTGATTACCTTTGCCTTCTGCCACATGTCCTTGATCACTTTTTATTCTTCCGCCTTTTAGAGGATGTTTCCGACTCTAAGAGAGTTCCCTGAAGTTCTGCTCCTCTGCCTTCTTTGACAAAATCGTTGGGCAAGGAAGGTGACATTTTATTTCAGAAATCTGCTGACTACTTTTATGCAAAATTTAAGCAATGGCGATTGCATGTTATGTAAAAAAAAGATTTTGTAATGATTCATTACAGTAGTTAGTAATACCTGTTATAACAAAGTGTGTCCTGCAGCGAAATAAGCAATGTTTATAGTATGAATATTGAAACACAAAGATTATATTAACTGTAGGGCAAATATCATAACTCTATAGAGTTTACTACATTTTACTGTGCACAAAAAAAAGTTCCTTCATGAATTTCTGTTCAGGCAGCACGTACACATTAGTTCGAAGTACGGAACATCGACTTTGGCGATGGGGAACAGGAATCATTGTTTGTTTCTGACGTGTACCACGTCATACACAAAAGTCATACACGACAGCAGCAAGGAGGAGGCTCTCTGAATTAAGGTACGAACCAGGATGTTGGAGCCGCAATTTGGCACTGTATGCATAGCAACACATAGTAAAGAGGCTCCAGGTGCAAATGGGCTGTTTGGCTGCCACAGGCCGTTCTGTACTGTGACGGCACAGGGCGCTCATTGTCCAGAGTTACTGGAGGGGTGGCTCAGTGGATGTGCTCCATTGCTCCATTGCTCCCCAGGATACCACACGACTGCTGTCGGTGTCTGTCAGAAAGCTGCAATTCGATTGCTAAATTTGACGCCCTTGTGGTGGTATCGATTTGTGACACCACAGTTTGGTCATAGTTATAACAATAAAAAAAGATGAACCTGGCAGTCTGCTGAGCATATGGAAAGGATTAGTACCATTCTCCAGTACTTCAGTTTCCAGCAAGGAGAGCGTGGGTAATAGATAGCTTTGTAGAACATTGATCTCGTTGACCCCGCACTCAAAACTTCATCACAAGTCTCGAAGGGATTGTGTGGAGGTACAGGCATTGTTTAGGATGAGTGCATTGACTCGCTGGACCATGCGCCCTCTCGCAATCCCAGTGAAATCCCCATGATAAGGTAGCGCTATTGTACATGCCCACCCTTTCCTGTCACAGCTGACAGTTCCGTTCGCGCATAGTACATATGGGTGTCGGTTGTGGGCTGAAAAAAGCCTCTGCACATATAGTCTGCCACTGGTCGACGGCAGAGTCTACTCGGGCGGCTACTTAGCACAGGAGCCAGAGTCCTTGTTCTTGTGGTTGGCAAGAGAGCCAACACCGGTTACTAAAGCAGGCCCAAACGCACGCGTTTTAGCTCACGCAGGCTGGCGTGAGGTCTGGAACATGAGAAGGAAATTAGAATTTAGAACACGGACGTAGCTGGTGGAATAATTAACTTTAATCCATTAATGATGAACGTCGGTCTTGACGGCACATGATTCACAATATCAATAGTAACTGATATTGGCACCTTGCTAGGTCGCAGCAAATGACGTAGCTGCAGGCTATGATAAACTATCGTCTCGGCAAATGAGAACGTAAGTAGGCAGTGAACCATCGCTGGCAAAGTCGGCTGTACAACTAGGGCGAGTGCTAGGAAGTCTCTCTAGACCTGCCGTGTGGCGGCGCTCGGTTTGCAATCACTGATAGTGGCGACACGCGGGTCCGACGTATAGTAACGGACCGCGGCTGATTTAAAGGCTACCACCTAGCAAGTGCGGTGTCTGGCGGTGACACCACATCCCTACCCCGCAAATCGGCGTACGGTTGTGGCATAAGGCTTCCGCCCGCCGTGGAGAGGACCCCTTGTTGACGTATGCAACGAGTTAGGGAGCCTAAAAAGAGGCGAGGCTGTGCCACCCACATCCTGCCATTCAGACCGCGGTGAGCTAGGAAACGCCTGGAAACCTGCGCCAGGGTGCATGCCAACATGCGGTGTACGAGCCCGCAGCGAGACAGAAGGGGCCGAAGGGTCGACCTCCATCGGGCCGGGGCACCCGACGGGCGAAGACGACATATGGTCAGGAGTGGGCAAGAGTTCCATGTCGGAGGACAACTGGTCACGGGAAGCGATCGGCGGCGCGTGACCCAGGGAGGCGCCAGGCGGTTGAAGCGACGCGTCCACTGCGGGCGTCGCGGGCGGGAGAACAGGCGGCGGCGGCGGCGGCGGCGCGTCGCCATGGGGCAAAATGGAAGGCTGGGGCTGAGGCGAGCCAGTAGATGGGTCCCCAGGGCGCTGACCGGAAGGCACCGTCGCTGAAAGTAGACGGCAAGCGGCAAATCCAGTGCGACGAAAGAGGCGCAGCTGGTTGAGATGCCGGCGCACCTCACCAGAGTGCCCCAAAACCAGATACACAGCGCGTCCGAGGCAGCGAAGAATGCGCCCTTCGTGCCAACGCCGTGAACCTCGGTAGTGGCGGTAGTAGACAACGTCGCCTGGTGCAAAAGCAGGTGTCTCCCGCTGCACAGGAAACTGATGCGGCGGATGTAGCAAAGACATCAAGGTTCGATGAGGGCGACTGTGGAGCAACTCAGCCGGCGAGAGACCATCTCGGGGCTGAGAGCGATACGAGGACAAAAAGAACAATAACGCGTCCTCCCGAGAATGCGACTCTTTCAACATCTGTGACTTGAAAGTCATGATCAATCGTTCAGCGGCACTGTGGCGAAAACGGCGCGGACGTCAGATGTTGAATACCATTGGCCTTGCAGAATGACTGAAATTCTGCGGACATGAATTGAGGGCCATTGTCGGAAACAATAGTCTGAGGAAGACGTTCAATGCAAAAGATAGCGGATGACTGTTGGATGGTGGCAGATGACGTCGTGGAAGACATCCGGACAACAAAAGGAAAATTACTGAATGAATCTACCACAACCAACCATCGAGCATTCCAGAATGGACCATCAAAATCGATGTGTAAGCGTTGCCAAGGGGAAGTGGCTTTGTGCCATGCAAAGAATTTCCGCGGTGGTGCTGATTGTTGTTCGGCACACACCATGAAAGAAGAGCACATATTCGTAATCGCAGCATCGATTCCGAACCAAATATAGTGCTGACGAGCAAGTTGTTTCGTTCTCACTATACCCCATTGTCCTTGATGGAGAAGCTGTAAGACAGAGGACTGTAACGAACGTGGTACCACGACCCTGGACTGATCATTATCGGAACCCAACAGCAAAACACCACGTCGTACGAAAACTCTCTCCTTGTGAGCAAAAAATTGGCGAACCAACGGGTCCCCGATCCGTGACTTTGACAAGGGCCATTGCGTAGCAACAAAACGCAGAACGGGAGCAAGTACAGGGTCGGCAGATGTGGCTGTAGCTAAGCGACGAAAATCAATCGGAAGCGATTCGACCATGTCATCGGTTTCCGCATCTATGAACATGCAAGTATGTCCGGAGGAATCGAATGCCCTATCCACAGCAACAGGCAAGCGGGACAACGCATCGGCGTTTCCGTCCATATCAGTGGACCAATACAAGATATCGTAGCGGTACTGCGAGAGGAAAATAGACTAGCGAATGAATTTCTGCGCTGTACGTGGAGGTACAGGCTTGGTCGGATGAAAAAGCGATGTGAAAGGTTTGTGGTCTGTGGTTATGGTAAAGTGACGACCATAAAAGAAATCATGAAACTTTGTAACACCAAATACGAGAGCCAATGCTTCTTTCTCGATCTGAGAATAATTTCTTTGAGCAGACGAGAGCAATTTGGACGCAAAAGCAATAGGGCGATCGTGCGATCCATCTTTGTGCGCAGGCACAGCACCGATCCCGAAATCCGATGCATCCACCATCAACAAATGGGGCTCCTGGGGATCGAATGGCGTAAGGCAAGTATTGGAAAGCAACGCCGATTTCAACTGGTGAAAGGCGCGTTCGCATTCCGTCGTCCAGACGAACGGAACACCCTTACGGCGTAAGCGATGGAGCGGAGCTGAAATGGAAGAGGCGTGTATAACATATTAATGATAATAGTTGATTTTTCCCAGCACACTCTGTAGCTGCTACACATTCTGCAGCGAAGGCAAGTCTTGCACGGCACGAAGGTGCGTGGGACGGGGATGTATGCCTTGGGCATTGAGTACATGTCCCAGGTAGGGCAAATCACGAGCAAAAACACACACATTTGTCCTTCTGGGAGCGAAGACCATTTTGTCGCAATACCTGAAATAATGATCTGAGATTGGCCAAATATTCTTCTTCCGTCTTTCCGGAGATCACAATATCGTCTAGATAATTTGCTGCAGTAGGGAACGACGCACAAACAGTTTGTAGATATTGCTGAAACAATGCAGGGGCGGATGCACACCCGAATGGCAGTCGTTTGAATCGATGCAACCCAAGATGCCTGTTAACCACCAAAAGGCGCTGGGATTCTTCGTCCACCGGTATTTGCAAGTATGCATCCGCGAGGTCCAACTTCGAAAAATATTTACCCGGGCACAGTTTGTCAAAAAGATCTCCCGCGCGGGGTAAAGGAAAAGTTTCAATCACTAGTTGTGGATTCACTGTTGCCTTGAAGTCCACACAAAGTCTCAATTTTCCCGAAGGTTTTGGCAAAATTACTAAGGTTGATGCCCAGAGAGAAGCCTGCACACGTTCAATTACACCTTGTGATTCCAATTCATTTAATGTTTTTGCGACCTCATCACGCAATGCGTGGGGAACCTTGTGCGCTCTGAAAATTTTGGTTGTGCGTTTACTTTCAGTTCCAAATGTGCTTTATAGTTCTTAGCGCAACCAAGGCCCAGTGAAAAAATGTCTGCAAATTCTTCACATAGACGAGAAACACTGTCTGAAGGCACAATCTGGTTCACTGATAGGACCTGATTTACTATAGACAAGTCAAACAACTGAAATAAATCGAACACAAACATGTTCATTGCAGAAGAAGAACGAAGGACGTAAAATGACAAAAGTTTTGTTTGTCCTTGTTTTGCCATTAATGTCCAAGTCCATAAAAAGTTTATTATCCTGCTGATGACAAGAGCGGCTGTTTCGTGCAACGTGAACTGACACTGGTACAAAATCACTTGCGACTTGACGGGATTTCCGGCGATGTCGACACACACTTTTTGGGGGACGAACACAGTCACTGTTAGAGAGAGTGGCACTGGGCAGAGTGGAATGAACTACATGAATTTCCATTGGCAAATTTTCGTGGGCCTGAGTATTCTTGGTTCGATTCTGGCGCGAAGCAAAGGGCCTGGAATAGTTTTGAGCTTCCAATCTGAGCTTTTTCTGGCAAACACTCTGGACATGTCCGTTTTTATTACAGAAAAAGCAAAAAGCTTGGCGTGACGGGCAATTCTCCCGCGAATCTCTAGTAGAGCACCGCGGGCAGGATTTGAGCACTGCATTTGCTTGCCGACGCGGCACACGTGGCTGAGAGCCTGGCGGCAGCGGCGCGGCACACGTGGCTGAGAGTCTGGCGGCAGCGGCGCGGCCGGGCTTGAGGGCTGTTTACTGCTCCGTGCAGTTCGCCCAGCAGGCCGGTTAACCTGCCACACGGCTGGTGAAGTTTCAAATGATTCCTGAGCAAAGTCAAGTGTGTCCTGCCTATCCAATATGTCCATCACTTGTTGAAGGGAGAGATTGACTAGTTTCAAAATCTGTTCCCTTAGAAGAACATCAGAAACGTTCTGTGCAATTGCATCACTTACCATAGAATCTGAATAAGGGAGTCCACATTGACACTCAAACGCACAATCCCTAGTAAGGCCTTGGAAGGTTGCAACCCACTCCCGATTAATCTGACCTGCCATACGTTTTGTACGAAAGATGGTATACCTTTTTGCAACTGCATTGACTGATTCTTTGAAATATGCATCTAATGCAGACAAAATTTCTTCGTAGGACAGAGTTGCTACGTCGCGTCGGGGAAATGATTTGAATGTCACACGGTATGTTTGTACGCCGACCGATGATAAGAGATAAGGCTGCAACTCGTTACCTTGAACTCTGTAGGCGGCGAGATGGAATCCAAATTGGCGTGACCACTCCGTCCAGCTTTCCAGTGTAGCATCAAAAGGTCGAAAAGTTGGTGCAACCGCGTGTTGTGGCTGCGTTAGCGGGTGGAGCGGCTGCTGCCGCATCGTTTTGCATCGCACGTTGACCCTGGACGAGCTGTCCAAGGGCATCCAGTAATGCCTGCGTTTGCTGATTCTGTAAGCGATAAAATTCGGACAGTACATCTGGAGATTGTGGCGAAGCCATTACACAAGTAAATCAGGGCAGCTTAGAGAAGAACGCGGTTTTGCCTTGTCGCCAATGTTGTGGTTGGCAAGAGAGCCAACACCGTTTTACTAAAGGAGGCCGAAATGCACGCGTTTTTGCTCACGCAGGCTGGCGTGAGGTCTGGAACACGACAAGGAAATTAGAATGTAGAAAAAACGGACGTAGCTGGTGGAATACTTAACTTTAATCCATTAATGATGAACGTCGGTCTTGACTGTACATGATTCACAACATCAATAGTAACTGATAATGGTGCCTTGCTAGGTCGTAGCAAGGCCTATGCTGAACTAACGGAGGTAGCTGGTGGAATACTTAACTTTAATCCATTAATGATGAACGTCGGTCTTGACGGTACATGATTCACAACATCAATAGTAACTGATAATGGTGCCTTGCTAGGTCGTAGCAAGGCCTATGCTGAACTAACGGACGTAGCTGGTGGAATACTTAACTTTAATCCATTAATGATGAACGTCGGTCTTGACGGTACATGATTCACAACATCAATAGTAACTGATAATGGCGCCTTGCTAGGTCGTAGCAAGGCCTATGCTGAACTAACGGACGTAGCTGGTGGAATACTTAACTTTAATCCATTAATGATGAACGTCGGTCTTGACGGTACATGATTCACAACATCAATAGTAACTGATAATGGCGCCTTGCTAGGTCGTAGCAAATGATGTAGCTGAAGCCTATGCTGAACTATCATCTCGGCAAATAAGAACGTAAGTAGGCAGTGAACCATCGCCAGCAAAGTCGGCTGAACAACTGGGGCGAGTGCTAGGAAGTCTCTCCAGAACTGCCGTGTGGCGGCGCTCGGTCTGCAATCACTGATAATGGCGACACGCGGGTCCGACGTATACTAACGGACTGCGGCCGATTTAAAGGCTACCACCTAGCAAGTGTGGTGTCTGGCGGTGACACCACATTTGTCAGAGTAGTTTTGTTCAGGTCAAATTCGGCTTATCTGAATCCGATGAAACACAACTGGGACGATATCGGACGCCAAATCCGCGCCCACAAACCAACCACCTGTAAATTATTGAAAGTGTGTGATGTGTGAGTAGGCGTCTGGTGCCACAAACCTCTGGAAACCTATCAGGTATAGTCATGCACGCGGAACCACTTGTGAACTGCTTTTCAGAGGTGGACCAACACACTTTTAAGTAGGAGGTCATAATGGAAATTTAGAAATTTGTGGTAAGTTCCTATGGGAGCAAACTGCTGAGGCCATCGGTCCCTACATTTACACACTACTTAACCTAAGTTAAACTAACTTACGCTAAGTACAACACACACACCCATGCCCAAGGAGAGACTCAAACCTCCGACGGAGGGGTCTGGTACCGAGCCTTGCGGGTTTAAAATCCGCACCAGACGGCATGGACCTCGATTACCACTAGAGGTCTCTGGAGCTGTCGCGTCGTAAGCTGTGGCTGCACGCGTTCCTGGCCATCGTATGACGTGAGGTCGCTACGGTGGAGCACGTGGTCCCAGTAGCCAATAGTGACGCGCCCTATCCTGTATTTAAGCGTCTGCCTCTCGCTCAGCAAAGCAGTCTGAAATATGTGTGAGACTATCGATAACTCGGTTACAGACAGCGAGTTTACCGTACTTTGTTTCCGTGTAAGAGTAGGCGTTGTGGATCATTAGGATGTCGCTTGTGACCCCTTTGCTACTTGTGTGTTGTCGTTCGTGAGGTCTTGCTCGGTCGTCCGTCGTTGTTCGTGGGCGTCCTTTCCCGTTCGTTTGTTTTTTCGCTGGCCGCTCTCCGTTTTGTCCCGCCGCTCTCCGTTCTCGGCAACCCCGTGATCGTTCCGGTCGCAGTTACAACAGGGGCGAGCGGCGCAAACCGTGGCAAGGCGCCCTGGACCTCACGGCTACCCCACGCGGTCAAAGTCATAATGTTTTGGTTCAACAGTGTAGTAATCTTACATAAGAGATTTTAACGGTCTAAGTATACACAGATCAGTTATAATTCTACTTCTCACTTTACTTAAAAGATATACAAACAGTTTCATAGTGTAGTAATCTTACATAAGAGATTAAAACATTTTAACAGTACGAGGTGCGAAAATAAAGTAATGACATTGATTTTCTTTGCAAGATGTGGCAACCCTGCAGGCTTGCGTAGGCACAATATCTATGACTTTGGTCTATAATTTGCCTCTAGTCCAAGCGACTTATCGATGCAACTGCTCAGTCGTGAGTTGTGCTGTAATACGTTAACACGTTTTTCTGTCTCTTGTCACGGAAATGGAACTGCATAATATTGGGCAACGTTATGCCATTTCTTTTTGCGTTAAATTTGGTGAAAACGCGACGACAACTTACGGTAAGCTTCAGAAGGATTTTGGAGAAGAGTTTACGTCAAGAGCTAAAGTTTTTCATTGGCATAAAATGTTAAGTGAAGTCAGAGTGAATGTTGAAGATGAAGACCGCAGTGGGCGACCATCAACCTCACTGACGGATGTCAACCTGGCCAGGGTGCGTGAACTAGTACGATCTGCTCGATGATTATCAGTGAAAATGATTACAGAAGAACTGAGCATCAATCGAGAAACGGTTCGTCTAATAATAACTGAAGATCTTAGTATGAGAAAGATTTGTGCAAAAATGGTCCCCAAAAATCTCACATCACAACAGCGAGAAACACGGAAAAATGTGGCAGCCGATCTGTTACAGCAAAAGGAAATCAATCCAGAATTGTTGAGCCGTGTTGTCACTGGTGATGAAATTTGGTTTTTTTCAGTACAACCCAGAGACAAAAAGCTGAAGTTCGTAATGGTGATCAAAGGGATCACCCAGACCAAAAAAAGCTCACATGTCAAAGTCAGGAGTGAAATGCATGCTTGTGTGCTTCTTTGATTCAAAGGGAATTGTTCAGAAAGAGTGGGTGCCACCTGGACAAACAGTTAACCAATATTACTACAAAGAAATTTTAGAAAGACTTCGTAAAAGAGTTATTCGTGTCCGTGCCAATATTGATGATAATTGGATTCTGCATCACGATAATGCCCGATCAAATTTTTAACCTGAAAACAAATTTCAGTACTACCACAGCCACCTTATTCACCAGATATCGCTCCGTAAGACTTTTTTCCAGTTTCAAGAGTCAAACCGGCGGTCAAGGGACACCATTTTCAAACAACACAAGATGTCCAAAGAGATGTTACGAGGGTCTTGGAGGATACACTCCTGGAAATTGAAATAAGAACACCGTGAATTCATTGTCCCAGGAAGGGGAAACTTTATTGACACATTCCTGGGGTCAGATACATCACATGATCACACTGACAGAACCACAGGCACATAGACACAGGCAACAGAGCATGCACAATGTCGGCACTAGTACAGTGTATATCCACCTTTCGCAGCAACGCAGGCTGCTATTCTCCCATGGAGACGATCGTAGAGATGCTGGATGTAATCCTGTGGAACGGCTTGCCATGCCATTTCCACCTGGCGCCTCAGTTGGAGCAGCGTTCGTGCTGGACGTGCAGACCGCGTGAGACGACGCTTCATCCAGTCCCAAACATGCTCAATGGGGGACAGATCCGCAGATCTTGCTGGCCAGGGTAGTTGACTTACACCTTCTAGAGCACGTTGGGTGGCACGGGATACATGCGGACGTGCATTGTCCTGTTGGAACAGCAAGTTCCCTTGCCGGTCTAGGAATGGTAGAACGATGGGTTCGATGACGGTTTGGATGTACCGTGCACTATTCAGTGTCCCCTCGACGGTCACCATAGGTGTACGGCCAGTGTAGGAGATCGCTCCCCACACCATGATGCTGGATGTTGGCCCTGTGTGCCTCGGTCGTATGCAGTCCTCATTGTGGCGCTCACCTGCACGGCGCCAAACACGCATACGACCATCATTGGCACCAAGGCAGAAGCGACTCTCATCGCTGAAGACGACACGTCTCCATTCGTCCCTCCATTCACGCCTGTCGCGACACCACTGGAGGCGGGCTGCACGATGTTGGGGCGTGAGCGGAAGACGGCCTGACGGTGTGCTGGACCGTAGCCCAGCTTCATGGAGACGGTTGCGAATGGTCCTCGCCGATACCCCAGGAGCAACAGTGTCCCTAATTTGCTGGGAAGTGGCGGTGCGGTCCCCTACGGCACTGTGTAGGATCCTACGGTCTTGGCGTGCATCCGTGCGTCGCTGCGGTCCGGTCCCAGGTCGACGGGCACGTGCACCTTCCGCCGACCACTGGCGACAACATCGAAGTACTGTGGAGACCTCACGCCCCACGTGTTGAGCAATTCGGCGGTACGTCCACCCGGCCTCCCGCATGCCCACTATACGCCCTCGCTCAAAGTCCGTCAACTGCACATACGGTTCACGTCCACGCTGTCGCGGCATGCTACCAGTGTTAAAGACTGCGATGGAGCTCCGTATGCCACGGCAAACTGGCTGACACTGACGGCGGCGGTGCACAAATGCTGCGCAGCTAGCGCCATTCGACGGCCAACACCGCGGTTCCTGGTGTGTCCGCTGTGCCGTGCGTGTGATCATTGCTTGTACAGCCCTCTCGCAGTGTCCGGAGCAAGTGTGGTGGGTCTGACACACCGGTGTCAATGTGTTCTTTTTTCCATTTCCAGGAGTGTATTACAGAATATGAGTTCCAGAAATGTTTCCATCAATGGCAGAAGCACTGGAAAAAGTGTGTGCAATCCGGAGAGAACTTCTTTGAAAGAGACAACAATAAACTTGACTAAAACGGTAAGCAACATTTTTTTTCACATCAGTCTCATTACTTTATTGTGCACATCGTATAAGCATACACAGATCAATTCTAACTTTACCTGTCACTTTATGTAAAAGGTAGACAAACAGTTTCATGGTCTGAGACGCGTCTGAACTATACATATCATCTGTTGAAGCTAAGTGACATTATAAAGAAAGTAATCTTAAAAAAATTAACATCTTGCGAATTGAGTATTTAAACGATTTTTGCCTGTTGTCGCTATTGATACTGGCAAGATAATGGTCCTGGGAACTCTGAGACCATATCGAAACCTTCACAGTAATTTCACAGACTAGCCAGTATGGACAAAAGCAAGCGAGCAGGCGACTTCTGTTTAAGAATGAAAAGAGAGAAGATTAAATAAAAAAATTAATTTACTACAACTTACGTTATATGTTTGTTTGCACTAATGTTCGTCTATCAGCCTTTTGACGAATAATGAATGCAGTATACGTTCAGCAAAAAGACATTTTTTATGTGACGTTATCACAAATTAACAATTTTCGAATTTTTTTCTTTTACTTGTACCACGAAACGTTGCTCCTTGCCAAACTTTGTGATTGTAGGTCAACGGGAGGTACCCTATGAGTTTTAATTAATGACTTTTCGAGTATCAAAATATGTGACATAAATGGTCGTGTCTTTTGACTGAATTGACATAAAAGCTTAAAATCCTTACAGCACCAAGGGACCATGGATCTTAACATACGACATACATTTGAAACTGATGCGTCTACCCGTTCCTGAGAAAAGACAGAATGAGAGGAAAGCGATTCTAGAAGGGGAGGGTCGGCAAGTAATTTTAGACGTTGTACAGATACTGTATTTTACCGAGGTCAGGAAGAAAAACCTCACATTTCTTACTAATTTTTTATTTTAACCGCTACTTACACGATAATATGATACACAATAGATAGGCACATTTGCATTAAAAAGATCAATGGAAAAAAATTCCATTTGCCGTCTTGAACCACTTTCTTAAAGTTAGGCTCGCGTGTGGAGCAGCTTATGGGACTAGGGCCTTCGAGGTGTGCGGCCGTTAATCTTGACACTTGTTCTTCAAAGAATTCACTTTTGAAAATGAAATTACACAGATATGTGTGGAGCCACATATAGCAGTCAGGTATACGGCTAATTTTTGCAGTTTACTTATCTCAGACATGTTAGCTCCAAAATTCTTCAGCAGATGCAAGTCTATTATCTCCATATGGAGCAAAGGCTTTGAAAGTTAGGTAAACTTCCCAGCGACACTCGTCCATCCTGCAGCTGGAGAAAATTCAATAGGCGATTTTAAGAATCTCTATCTCTGAAAAGAAATCTTGCTGCAAATTCCTTCTTAAGATCTGACATAAAATTTGAGAATATTGAAATGTCCATTTCAGAATTATTTTTATATTCAAAAATTGTTGGAAAGAGAAAATGTTCTTGACTTGCAATGTCTCTTTCAAAGATATCCTGCTTGCGACGGAAAGAAGACACACTTCATACCACATGACATAATATTAATTTCCCATTTCCCTGTAGCCCGGAATTGAGCGTATTTGAATGTTTCAGAATGTTTTTCAAGAAAGCCACATCTAGTATGTTGCGTTTGTTTACCAAGAACTCCAAATGGTTTCTCGCTTTTTGTGAAACCAAGTTTCCTAAGAAGGATATTACTTATTCTATTATTTGCCAAAACCATTCAATTACTTGACTTTTACTTTGACAATGAACATTGCTGCACTCCAGTCAGTCAGAATGTGCCGAATCACGCTCACAAAGAAACTCTGTCAACCTTCTGTGCTGAAGAGCAGAACGAAACCTTATCAAATCAATCAAGTTATCAGCAAGTCCAATTAGTCCTTTCAGAGGCGCATTAAGTATACACAAAGGGCCGTCTGGAGAATATTGCACTGGTAAGATATTCGTCCAGTATTCTTATCTTTGATTCTTTCTACTAGTACTTTTTCTTTGCCTATCATTGCTAACTATCGTAACTAATGGTAGATTTTCTCATGAAGTCAACTAAAACCTTGACTAAATCTTCTCCAAGAGTCTTGCCTCTGAACGGCAATATTGTTAGCAATTATTTTCTAAATCCTTTACTTTCAATATTCAAAAATAGCACTAAAGTTAACATTTGTTCTTCACCAACAACGTAGCATGATTCTTCTAGTGCTATGGCATAGCAAGGTGCCTTCTGCAGAAATTCAAATTGCAGGATGGGCCAATAAATGTGGTCCGGAGGAGTGGATACGATTGGACGTGAATTTGTGACAGCATTAACGGAGGAGGAAAAGGCCTACAGCTACTTCCAAGTGGAAGGAGCAACTGCCCATGCGACAGGCTAAAGCTTGGAGCACATTTACACTATCTTCACACCTGACAGAGCTGTTAGCAGAGGTCAGTCTGGTTGCAGCTCCAGCTGGCCACTATTGACACCCCCTCTTTGAGTGTACGATCACTTTGTGTGGGGAATCTTCAAGTGTATGGTTTGTCGCAACAACATGGTTTATTCCAACAACCCTCACAGTCTTCAAGTATCGCAGCAGATTTCGGATGAGACTGCAACAATTCGAGCAGCCAAGCTTCGATGTGCCTCCAGCAAATTGCTCATCAGGGTCCAAAAGTGCCAAGAGATGGACGGTAGACACTTTCAACATGTGCTATAGTAAGGTTACTAATGAATTTTCTTTTCTCTGCTGTGATTCTTTGTACCTCAGAACTCTATTTACTTGGTCACTTTTATTTTCCCCATACTGTACTTTTATTGTCAGCAGCCAAAATTTCCGTTCTTCCTGTATTACTTCTTTCCGACAGTGGAATACCTTTAATTGCTGCAACAACAGCGCAAAAGTGCTACGGCCACTTCCAACATACATCTTTTCTGAAAATAAATAAGCGTCCAATACACAAGCACCGCTGTTTCCTTGCTCGCTCATAATGGCAACTAGGAAGGCCGTACTTTTTTTGTAAGAAGCTAGATATGCCTTGAGTTGTTCTTGACGAGTTTCACTACGAACAGAAAAAAATTTATGGAACTGCTGATGATTTTTTTGGTAGTGTCGCTTTAAATTGGCACTTTCGACAAGAGCGACACTCCTATTGCTTATGAGGCAAACCGGAACAGCTCGAGGCCTATCAGGCAGCGTTAAACAGTACTGTTCATCCCACTCAGTCAAAAACTTCATATTTTCACTATCAACTTTACAGTTTTTAGGACCGTTATCGGTGCAAAAGGAACGTTTTAAGTCTTGTCAATAATGTAACGCTCCGTACGAGGTCGCAATAACTGCTGACGAAGTGGAGAAAAAATTTGTGTAGTTTATTTAGATTTGTTCTTTATAAAAATACTGGCGCCCAGCACACAGCTCGTGCTGACGCACTGCAAAGAAGCCACATCTGTGTCAAAGTGCGTGCTGCCGCACACCAAAGGAGTCGCACCGTGATAGCGGCGCTTCGCTGTCAAAGATCGCCGCCGCCGTATGAACACGCCCAAAGTTTCATCAAGTAGCTTTAAGCTGTCGTTCAAGTTACGAGCAAAAAATAATTGTGTTTAAATGAACACGCTTTCTCCGATTTAATGGGTGCTTCACATATTTCCAGACTGTGAAATAGACTTATAAAATTATCTTGTTCATTAAATAAAATTCTTGTGTTTCACTTCGTGTGGAGAGCTTACATGTGGATCGACATGACACGCTGCGCCGGCCGGCCAGCTTGCTCCCTTCCGCCCCTGCTCTTCAAGCCACTCCCCTGCGCTGCACAACACAGCAGCTGTGTATTCAATTTACCCATTACTAACCATTAAGAATTGTAATTATTCAGCTCCTCACCTTCCTGTCTTACCATTTTTTCAGGATTTTCTCACGCCTTCTCATCGTTCTCTTCCGTGTACTTTGACAGCATACCCAAAATGCTTTCTGATATGTGGTTTAACATCCTTTCCGGCTCTATTTCTCATATTTTCAACGTCGTCCTTTACGTATTTTAATTGCCTTTGCCGGCCGGAGTGGCCGAGTGGTTCCAGGCGCTACAGTCTGGAACCGCGCGACCGCTGCAGTCGCAGGTTCGAATCCTGCCTCAGACATGGGTGTGTGTGATGTCCTTAGGTTAGTTAGGTTTAAGTAGTTCTACGTTCTAGGGGACTGATGACCACAGATGTTAAGCCCCATAGTGCTCAGAGTCATTTGGACTATTTTTTGCCTTTGCAATCAAAATAACTTCTTCGAGACCACCCTTATTTAGTTCTGCTCTCTCTAGTCTCACTTTCAACAAACTTTCTTCTTGTTGGGTCTTCAATTGACTTCTGAGCTTGTAACAGTATTAATATCTGCGATTAATCGCAAACGTACAATAGATACTCACAAGAATATCGCATACCCAACAATCCTAGTCCATTAGTCGTAACGTCAAACTATATACAAATCACTTCTACATAGCAGAGCTTAATTAGCATATTGAAAAAAGGAAGATTTACCCAAATCACCATACCTGTAATGTTTTAAAAATTACACCTTCCTTCTCGTTCCTATAGAATCATGATCTTGACTAACTCCCAACTTGATCTTCTTACATATAGGCTCAGTCAAACTTCGTCCTGAATCTAGCACAATTATTTGTATATTCAGCCATAAACAAGTGATATGTACAACACCAAAAAACGGGCAATTCAAAGTTTTAATGAAGGTACATTATCGTCTGAACATCATTAAGGCAAAGACGCACCAAAATTCACGATAATTTTATCCTCGAATTTCCACTTACACGCAAAGACTGACATGCTGATTCACTAACTGTACAGACATTAGAATACTGCATCACTACAACGAGAGAAGGATATTTCCAAGTTATTAAATTTAGTACTCACCATTTGCATACTCTGATTTTTATAGAGTCAAAATATTAACTCAGCGATAAAGAAAATAAGACTTTCACATCTCATTCAGGTCCTGGTTCTTATGTCAGGGTTGCGACATTTTGCTCTTGTGCTTCTCCAAGCCACTCTTCGATATCTTCTGTGGTGGTTTCACTTATCCTTCTACAAATTCCATTTCTATTGCTCTCATTTAAGACATCGCTACTATACTCTGGAAATTAAATCCGTTAGCTTTCTTACAAAGTTACAGTTGTACAAACTTTGATTAGTGTGGGAGCTTAAGTTTTAGAAATGGGTTATTTTATCTTCCTACAATATTTAATTCTCTGCATGCACCTCTTCATGTAAACGAATTTCCTCCCGTACGTTCTCTCGTAAGATAACCAAAGCGCCAGATCTATATGCAACATTCATGGGCAAATACTACAACAACGTCTTGTAATAAGAGCTCCTATGGGCCAATGGATGCCCACGAGAATGTTCCCCAGAGCATAATGGAGCCGCCGCCAGCTTGTCTCCGTTCCCCGGTACAGGTGTCAAGCAACTGTTCTCCTAGAAGACGACGGATTCGCGCCTTCCTATCGGCACACTGAGAGTATCGGTATTCATCAACAACTCACGCTTTGCCACTGCTCTGACGTCCAGTGACGGTGGTAAAATGTTCATATCAGTCATAGTAGTGCATGTGTCGTGTTAACATTGACACATGCATGGGTCGTCGGTATCGGAGGTCCTTCGCTGGACGGCTCGGTGCACTCTGTGTTCAGACACACGTACTCGGTCCAGCATTAAAGTCTGCTATTAGCTCCACCACAGTTCACCGCCTGTTCTACACTCCTGGAAATGGAAAAAAGAACACATTGACACCGGTGTGTCAGACCCACCATACTTGCTCCGGACACTGCGAGAGGGCTGTACAAGCAATGATCACACGAACGGCACAGCGGACACACCAGGAACCGCGGTGTTGGCCGTCGAATGGCACTAGCTGCGCAGCATTTGTGCACCGCCGCCGTCAGTGTCAGCCAGTTTGCCGTGGCATACGGAGCTCCATCGCAGTCTTTAACACTGGTAGCATGCCGCGACAGCGTGGACGTGAACCGTATGTGCAGTTGACGGACTTGGAGCGAGGGCATATAGTGGGCATGCGGGAGGCCGGGTGGACGTATCACCGAATTGCTCAACACGTGGGGCATGAGGTCTCCACAGTACATCGATGTTGTCGCCAGTGGTCGGCGCAAGGTGCACGTGCCCGTCGACCTGGGACCGGACCGCAGCGACGCACGGATGCACGCCAAGACCGTAGGATCCTACGCAGTGCCGTAGGGGACCGCACCGCCACGTCCCAGCAAATTAGGGACACTGTTGCTCCTGAGGTATCGGCGAGGACCATTCGCAACCGTCTTCATGAAGCTGGGCTACGGTCCCGCACACCGTTAGGCCGTCTTCCGCTCACGCCCCAACATCGTGCAGCCCGCCTCCAGTGGTGTCGCGACAGGCGTGAATGGAGGGACGAATGGAGACGTGTCGTCTTCAGCCTTGGTGCCAATGATGGTCGTATGCGTGTTTGGCGCCGTGCAGGTGAGCGCCAAAATCAGGACTGCATACGACCGAGGCACACAGGGCCAACACCCGGCATCATGGTGTGGGGAGCGATCTCCTACACTGGCCGTACACCTCTGGTGACCGTCGAGGGGACACTGAATAGTACACGGTACATCCAAACCGTCATCGAACCCATCGTTCTACCATTCCTAGACCGGCAATAGAACTTGCTGTTCCAACAGGACAATGCACGTCCGCATGTATCCCGTGCCACCCAACGTGTTCTAGAAGGTGAAAGTCAACTACCCTGGCCAGCAAGATCTCCGGATCTGTCCCCCATTGAGCATCTTTGGGACTGGATGAAACGTCGTCTCACGCGGTCTGCACGTCCAGCACGAACGCTGGTCCAACTGAGGCGCCAGGTGGAAATGGCATGGCAAGCCGTTGCACAGGACTACATCCAGCATCTCTACGATCGTCTCCATGGGAGCATAGCAGCCTGCATTGCTGCGAAAGGTGGATATACACTGTACTAGTGCCGACATTGTGCATTCTCTGTTGCCTGTGTCTATGTGCCTGTGCTTCTGTCAGTGTGATCATGTGATGTATCTGACCCCAGGAATGTGTCAATAAAGTTTCCCCTTCCTGGGACAATGAATTCACGGTGTTCTTATTTCAATTTCCATGAGTGTATTTTACCAGTGTGCCTAGCATACGACGTCCGACATCTGCAATGAGGGAAGGCCAGCTAACTCGACGCTTGGAATTGGTTTCACCTTGGTTTTCCCACGTGTTGAAGACACCACAGAAATCCTCGAACACCCGACAAGTCGCATAGTTTCTGAAATGCTCGTGCCGGGCCTCCGGACCATCACAATCTGCCCTCGGTCAGTCTCAGATTCCCCGTTCTACAGAGAGACGCTCACTGAGACTACAGCCACCGTGCGTGTGTCTGACTGGCAACCATTCCTCGCCAGGTGACGCTGTTATCGCTTGGACGGGTTTATATCTATATCATATCAGTGGTCATAATGTTCTGTCTGATCAGTATAGACTTGTTCAGTACAGAGTTCCTTAGGTGATCTCCGTTACCTCAGTCCCCCCCTACTTCTAGCTATACTTTATTATTCAAGGGATGGAACTGCTAGTGCATTCTGCAGACCTCTGAAGCACGACTTTATAAGAGATTTTTGCTTCTTTCCTTTTCCTCTTCCCGACAAACTTACGTACTGTTATTGAACCGGGGACTTAGAAACGACAGAGAAGCACGTTCCACCGTAGCCCTTAGTGGTTCATAACCCCACAAAAGGCCACAGCAATACACCCACATCACCGCCGCCCCACACAGAACCCAGGGTTATTGTGCGGTTCGGACCCCCCCTCCCAGGAACGGTGTAGCGTACGTGGAGACAGTGTTTGTGCAGCAATCGCCGACATAGTGTAACTGAAGCGCAGTAAGGGGAACCAACCCGCATTCGCCGAGGCAGACAGAAAACCGCCAAAAAATCATCCACAGGCTGCCCGACACACCGGACCTCGACACTAATCCTCCGGGCGGATTCGTTCCTTACCGCTCGGAAAGCAGCGCGATACACCGCGCGGCTAGCCGGGCGGGGGACTTACTTGCATATAATCAGACATGTCTGATTACGAAGAACTTTCCCTGCAAATATACTGCCGGAAGACTGCGGTGCCATGCTCCGTAGTGAAGAGTCAGCAACGAGAACGCTCCCAGTGTGTGTTTCGGCAGCCGATAGTCTGATAGGGTGACTGTCAGTACGTAATGAGGGGTGGGCTGGAGTCACCCTGCGCTCACGACGAGTATCATCTCTGTGTCTTCTGCCTGCAGCATAACAATAAATCATGTCAGATTCTATGTCAAACAGATTTTACCACCTAAAATAAAGCAGAGGCCCAAATTATTCTCTGTGTATTATTTTGTCTTCCTTTTTTCAAAGACGGAGATAATGGCACAGAAGTTAGTTCTACTTCGCCATTGATAGCAATAACGTGCCTTTTGTCTACTGGTCCACTGTTATCAGATACACACGATTACGAGAATGAATTAATGTGAGAGAAGAAATGTACACACATCAAAAAAGTTCTGTATCAGCTCGGTTCAGAGAGTTCCGAAACCTGTACACAAAATTGTAATAGAGATCAACATAAAACATCATTTCCGCCATTTTTATTGCTCATGAAAACCACACATTGCATGTAGTAGCATCATGCAGCGAGACCATCAGAGGTGGTTGACCAGATTGGTGTACACAACGGTATCTCTAATACCCAGTAGCACGACATTCTGCATTGGTGCATCGTGCCATACTATCCACAAGTTCATCAAGGCACTTTTGGTCCATATTGTCCCGCTCCTCTACGACGATTTGGAGTAGATCCTTCAGAGTGGTTTCTGTGTCACGACATCCATAAACAGCCATTTTCAGTCTATCCCAAGCATGTGCGATAGGGTTCATGTCTGGAGAACATGCTGGCCCCTCTAGTCGAGCGATGTAGTTGTCCTGAAGGAAGTCATTCACACAATTTGCACGATGGGGGCGCGAATTGTCATTCATGAAGAAGAATGCTTCGCCAATATGTTGCCGATATGGTTGCACTATCGGTCGGAGGATGGCATGCACTTAACGTACAGCCGTTACGGCGCCTTCCATGACCACCAGCGGCGTACGTCGACCCCTACATATTGCCACCCGAAAACAGCAGATAATGTGTCTAAGGCGTTCAGCCTGACCGGGTTGGCTCCAAAGGCGTCTCCACCGACTGTCTGGTTGAAGGGATATGCAACACTCGTCGGTGAAGAGAACGTGATGCCAGTCTTGAGCTGTTCATTCGGCATGTTGCAGCCCTTGGGCAGCCTCAGTGACGTATGACGTCGACAGTTCCTGTTTCTCTGTATCTCCACCATGTCCGAAGAACATCGTTTTCGTTCTCTTCGAGACGCCTGGACACTTCCCTTGTTGAGATGCCTTCCTTGCAGAAAGTAACAAAGCGGACGTGATCTAACCAGAGTATTGACCGTCTAGGCATGGTTGAACTACAGCCAACACGAGGCGTGTTCCTTCTTCCTGGTGAAATGACTGGAAGTGATCGGCTGTCGGACCCCATCCGTCTCGTAGACACTGCTCATGCATGATTGTATATATGTTTGGGCGGGTTTAGTGACATCTCTGAACAGTCAAAGGGACTGTGTCTATCCACAGTCAACGTCTAGCTTCAGGAGTTCTCGGAAGCGAGGTGATGGTAAACTTTTTTTGATGTGTGTATTTAAATGCAAGTGTGTGTATTTAATTGCAAGTATAATATTATGAAGCAGCGGAAGTAAAAGCGCTAAGGTAATATTGAAAACTATTTCGTATCTTCTGTGCGTTAGTAATACTTTTATATCTTTCATAAATATATTCACAGAGAACCAACGATATATTTTACTTTTATGCTACGTCACAGAGGACAAAGTACATAACCGTGTTGGGTGACCCAGGAGGAATGGTCAGTATTCAGGTATATGATAGGGATAATCATCTGAAGCAAAAAACGTTATGGACACATGCCCTACTCAGAATGGTTTCCAAGATACACAGCCCAGATACGCTAATGTGACCACCGCCTACGTTCGACTTGAATGTGCAGTCATCACAGGTTGGAGAACTACCGGTGGAGGGTGTATTATGCGTGTCGCAATGTGGAAACAGAGCGATTGATCTCACGTCTACCGTTGGCTTTCGGACCAAGGGTTAGCGTTCAAGCTGTTAGCGTGCAGCAATACTTAAAGTATACTGTGCATGGCAGAATGACGCTTTCTAAAACCAGTGTCGAGGCAATTGCAAAGCAGTACTGGCCATAGATGACAGGGTAAACGAAGGCTGTGGAGGTGTGTACGGACGAACTGATGTGCAACTATTGAGCGCCTGACAGCTCAGGGGGGACTCCAGCAGTGTCACCTCAACAACAGTTCACCGAACGTCGCTGCTTGTGGGCCTTCGTAGCAGGCACATGGTACATGCATCCATGCTGTCTGCCGATATGGTTGGAGTCTGTGGAAGGTGTCAGGCAAATCCAACACCTTCCATGAAAACCCTGACATGAAAAGCAAATCCAGTAGTATGTCACATAGCTCCGAATAAAGCGTGACATTAAATTAACCAAGGTAATACCAGTAACGAGTGAGCAAGTGGAATACCACAGACAAACACAAGAATGCCTGAATGCATGTCGTACCTTCCCACCGTGAGACCAACGCAGTTCCGAGGGGAGAAACGAGGACAGAAGCCGAGAGCAGAACCGTGTTAAGCTAGAAGGCCCTACCATAACGGACGGAGTGGACACCCACGTCGCTAGCCTACCGCTAAGTCTACCACCCGCACATTTTAGCGTGAGGCTTTTTCGCGTCTCTGTTACGTCAAGGACCACCCTCCAGCCCATGTTAAAAGCTAGAGCCCTCCAGAAAAACAGTATAGATCTTACGATAACACAAAAAGGGCCACTACCACCCGCAAGTTTTAGCGTGAGACTTTTTCGCGTCTCAGGTATGTCAAGGACCACCCCGCAGCCGATGTTAAAAGATAGAGCCCTCCAGAAGAACACTATAGATCTTACGATAACGCTAAAAGGACCACACCAGCTGCAGGTTTTAGCGTGAGACTTTTTCGCGTCTCTGTTACGTTGCAAACTTTAAAAAAATTGCCCCACCACGAAAAGTATAACGTTTCTCATTGGATAGACAGAATTTTTGAAGGCGGAGCTTAAGGTCAACATTGAGACCCTGATTGGTCAGATGAAAACACAGGCAGATAGTTGTTTTTAAACGAACTTCGGTAATTTGTAGTAAGGAGAAGTTAGGAGAAAAGAGTTAGTTCCGAGACGGCGAGCTGGATGGCTGCTGCGCCGGCCGCCGCCCCCCTGACGAACACCGACAAGGTAATGAACGCACCCGATGCCGCATAACAGCTCATAAAGCTTCACTCGGAACTGCAGAAGTGTCATCTGTTACATTTCCTTTTTGCGTAATACTAGTGTCGATCGTTAATTAAAACTCATGGTGCTCATATTTGCCACTTGAAGAAATGATCTGAAAAGCGATGATTTTTTTGTTATGTAGTTATTGAGAAGCCACATCAGCCACTGTAATTTACAACAAGTTGGATAAGTAATTAAAGATAATTGAGGGTCACTGTAGACCATTTTGATAGTTTTCTCTTTTGTGAAACTTAATTTAAACCTAGATTATAGACGTGGTATGGCATCCTTCGATCCATTGTAGAACTTGGAAACTTGTTCAGGGAATATTCGTTCACATTATTGTTGAATGCAGTTGGTTTTTACCATCCTGTATTAAAACCTCTCCTTTTATCAATAGTGCAATTTATAAACAATGTTTTGTGAGTAGAATAAAATTTCCAATGGTAAACTTAACTGCTTTCTCGACGTTATTTTACTAGCTAACTAAAAATAGGAAAGCCTTGAACCCCTTCCACTAAATTTAGTTAGTATTAAGATTCATTTACAGGGAGTGCAGTGGAGCTGACGCTGAGATCATTAAGTATTTGGTTATATCATCGCTAGTCTCACTGAACTCTTCTGGATTCTACATGTCATGTGTGGTCTGGCGTCTCCTTACCAGCAACAGGTCCCAGGTTCAGACTAGTCAATTCCCAAAAAAAACGCGCTCAGAGCGTCGTTGCGCGAAAGTGGTAGGGAGACACGATATAGAATAAACAGACACCACCATGAATGTTTAGATCTGCACGCCAGTACCTCAGCTGGACGCCCACTGAGTGGGGAAGGTGCCATTTTAAGGTGAACTACGTTTCACGCTCCATTGTACGTATGGCCCTTGACGTGTACGTCGGGACGTTATGATTTGGAGAATGTTTTCGTGGCATTCTGTGGGTCATCTTATCATTCTGAAAGGCACAATGCATCAAGACAAGTAAAGCTCTACCGTGGGGGATCAAGCCCAGTTTGTTTTCCCTCGGCACGATGCCATCTGCCAGCAGGACAGTCCAACGCCTCACACAGCTCGCGTCTTCGCACATGGTTCGAAGAGCACTAGAATGAGTTTACCGTCCCATAGAGGCTCTGTTAGCACCACGGAACCTCAACAGAGAACCCTATCGTAAAAAAAAAAAAAAAAAAAAAAAAAAAAACACATTGTCAGGGAGAGAGGTTCGTGGCGGATGTTGCATGCAATCGTTTGCCATATTACTGTTTGTGCTTCTTCTATGTGTGATATAAGGAATACATGGATG
The DNA here is from genome assembly GCF_023897955.1 of Schistocerca gregaria. NCBI lineage: Eukaryota > Metazoa > Arthropoda > Insecta > Orthoptera > Acrididae > Schistocerca > Schistocerca gregaria. Next base: position 84,597,148 of record NC_064923.1, read on the forward strand.
ATCTCGATATAGCTCATTCTGATGATTTGGGATGGATGAAAAATGAAGATAATTTTTTTTAACAAGTCAGTGCTAAAAGTGGCGGCCTGGTTTCATGGCTGATGTTGATAATAAACTGAAATACACGGAAGAAAAAGCACAAAAGCGAACTTTTATGCAAATCACCACAAGGAAAAGGACGTATGAAAAACTAGAATAAAGGTTTGGTACTTACGAGATTTCTAGGTCAAAATGTGATCATTAAACATCAGGAACGCAAGAAAGTGATAGTAGTGCCGACAGCGAAAATTCCTACGTCGTGACTCAGCAAATACCATCAAGAGTAGAAATTTTAGCGGTAACAAAAACTCGAAGTACACTGCAGTTTCTCACTCTTCGTCTCTCTGAAGTGGTGCAAAATCAGAATTTGTGTCTCCATATTAGTGGCTGCTGAAGACATTTTCGCTGATGAAATTGAAAATGTGATTGTTACTCGAGCTTCTTTTTAAATTTAGAGAAGCGAGAAATGCAGAAATTCAGCACAAATTTAACCTAAATGATTACTAAGAATTTGTGTTACACCGGGATGGAAAGTTGCTGCGAGCACTCGTAGCTGAAGAAAATGTAGATCGGATGGCAGAATTAATAACCTTTCAACACAAGAAACAACTGTTGGGAGTCACTGGAACCCCAAATCTTCTAGACAAAATCAAGCCACGGCTGTTTACCAGGCAGAAGAGAAGTTGAAAAATTGGAAATTTGTGGTAAGGTCTTACGGGACCAAACTGCTGAGGTCATCGGTCCTTAAGCCTACCCACTACTTAATGTAACTTAAACTAACTTAGGCTATAGACAACGCACACACACCCATGCCCGAGGGAGGACTCGAAACTCCGACGGGTGGAGCCGCAAGAAAAGTCGGCGTATAGCTGACAAAGTTCAGGCACTTTACTGTGACACAACAAACAATGCCGGTTGAGTAAATGACAGCTGTAGAAAGATAGAAAAATTGTTCAGTCGTGACCTATTGTCCCCTAACCGTAATGACGTTTCTGAGGTGGCATAGAAGACCGGTTTCGACTCACTGGTGGGGGCAACTTCTGGCCAGACACGAAACTTTCCAAGAAATATAGAGTAACTTGGTCGAAACTCGATAAGAAAGCTTACATAACTGGTAGTTGTAAAGTATCAGATGAAGTGCGGTCTATTATTCAAGGATTTAGAGAAAACCAACTTCCTACTGAGAAACAGTGGCGAGATGATTACCGTGAACAGCTGCAACTAACGATAACTTTCGTCCTGGCATAACGAGTAGTGCATCCCAAAAGCTGTAACTCGTTGGAGGTAGACGGCAAAGGGCGGCTACGCATTCGAGTTACATATGTTTCAAGATCAGTTTCCCTTAGCTGATGTAGACACTCATTAACAACTAATGTTCTTTTCTTGCATACCTTTTCGTCTGAGCCTTTTTTCTGGCTACAGAAGCAATTAATGCACCTTACGGCAATCAGTAATGCTGCTACAAGAAAATTTTCAGGTAATCTGTGGTACGTAGTTATAGAAAACGTGGCTTTAGCTTTGTTTGATGACAGCATTCCATTAAAATACAAAGCAAATACAGCTCAAATTGTTTTAGAATTAGGAAAAGGTCAACAAGAGGGGAAAAAACAAGTGAAAAGATATAATGTACACAAAAATAGTCCTTTTTATTTTACGAATAGTGACACTTCACCTTTTGTGACACCTGTTACGAAAACTTGCTTCACGAGGTTTTCTACCAGTAGCGATTTTCTCCGCAAAGAGACTTCGACATTGAAAGATGACCCCCGCTGCAAAAGTGCAATTCAAAAACTTGAGATTTGGGGATGGCTGTTGTGAATAACGGAGAAAGACGTGCCAAACGTGTTTAGGACTACAAAAACCTTCTCACAAAAGAGAAAAGTGAGCAACAATCTGCTGAAGACCGTAAAAAATAACGAGCTATTAGTTTCAACAAAGTTATACTGCCAACGTGTGGCTCATTGCGAACTGGCTATTGGAAACATGGAGGTAAGCTCACAGAAAGACACTCTCTTGCAAAAATAGGTACATTAAAATGAAAACTATAACTGCATCAAGAAGTACCAGATGTGTCAAATACATAAGACAGAGCGCTTGTACTCCATCCACTTCCTTTTCGGAAGCTGTTTTGCATTGATGTAGAGATGGATCTCCTTCTGGCAGGTCAGTTAAATACACCAATAAGTAACGTTCAGTATTCATTCAATCAAATGATCTTTTGGTTCTACAGAAATGAATGTTGTAAGACGATGTTCTCAACAACAAAAGTTGATCAAACTGAAAATGTGTGCCTTAACGAAAATAAATTTGATATTTCTAATATTTCTTGTGTTTTTTTTTTTTTTTTTTTTTGAATTCTTCGAATTAACTTTTCAGTAGTGAGTCAAAATTATTTCAAACAACTGCTGGTTTTGCTTGAATGTGTCACATACATTACTCTCATGAACAACAAGGAGGCAGTGAAGATAAGGAAGAATACATTGCGTTATAACGGAAATAGATGCTCCTAATCCTATGCTCCAATTTCAAGGCGTTTGTGGATTGTTTAGAATATGTTGGATTAAGATGAAAATTTTCATCGACTGTTCTTTTCATTTGTAACAAAAGTGGGAGGGGACGGGGGAGAGAGAAACAAAATTATAACTTTCAGAAAATTACATGTAGCTAAGAACCTCCCTATTGGGTATTGGAGAACACATGTAATGTCTTATTTTCGGTATTGTTCAGTATAGTGTCATTGTTTACAACGTACCACAGTAGTGTCGGAGAAGACGAGACGAACAATTTAATGCAGTACATTTGTGGCCAATCGATTGGGGAAACTACATCGATTGACCTACAAAACCTCCCTGCGCTACAGCGCAGGCGCATCTTTCGCGGTTTTCAGTGTATTCTTTCGCTCTTCGTGCCAATCAGTAGTCGCAGGGAAAAAAATTAATATGGATATGTTTGTAGCAAATTTAATATAGCTTAAGTTTCCAGTATGACGTGTTGTCAATAGAGGCCGCCGCTTCTGTTCAATAAAAACCTACAAAAGTGACATTAAGTGTGTTCTATCACGGAAACCTTTCGGAGTAGGGCTTATCTCCGTATGAGCTTTTATACTTCAAATTAGCCTTCATCTCACATTCCTGAATATTGATCATTCATCCTGCGACACCATGTGTAATTTATGTGCGGCAATATTCATGCACAAAATATAAGGTAGCAAAAAGGAGAAAGATAGAAAGTAAGGAGTATCATAAAGGGGTACAAATTACGACAAACGGCGACTAGATGAGATATAAGAAAGACTTTAAGAAGAACAACACCAGGAATTTTCATAAGACGTTTAAAGAACATATTGCAGGATACAAGCCACCCAATCTTTGCTTCAAGAAACCGGATGGTTCACTAGAAACTAACACGAAAAATAACTGCCAAATCCTCGCAGACTATTTCAACGAACATCTCAACTGAAAAACAATAGAGCTCCATGAGAAGATGTAATTATTGCAGAACTATGGAAACTAAATGATTTAAGATTAACAGGAAAAATCCTCAAAATCATATTAAAGATTTGGGAAACAGAACGGATCCCTTCCAGCTATCAGGGATCAACCTAAAGGCCAATGAGGAAAGAATAAAAAAAACTATAGAAAGCATATAAACTCACGTGGAAGTATTATAACAAAAAGTCCATATTCATTAACGCAAAACTACAACACTGTCGTACTTCGGGAGGCACTGTATGCATCGGAAACAACACCAATAGGTGGGCAAACTAAAATCAAAAAAATAGAGATACAAGAAAGGTAAATTCTAAGGAAAATTTTTGGACCAATAAAAGAGCAAGGAGTCTGGTAGAAGAGACCAACATCAGAATTATATAAATACGCAGACAAGATTATGGATACAATAAGGAAAAGAAGAATGCAGTTCTACGGACATACCCACAGGATGAATGAAAACAGAATTTCAAAGCGGATTCTGAAAGTCATAAATTCAGGCAGGGGAAAAACAACATGGATAAAAGAAGTTGAAGAGGACCTCAGACAAGTGCACATAACAGTAAATGATGCAGAAAATAGAACTGATTTGAGGAACATCACCAAAACATTAATTTGACACCACAACACAGGATGCAAATGGACAGCGGAGCGAAAGAAACAACACAGCGAACACATGAAGAAAATTTGGGCTCAGAAAAAATATGAACAATCATAATAAAGGAATTAAAGTTCAAAAGCTCTCATTAAATGGGAATAATCGAAAATAATAAATAATAAAAATAAGGGAGTACACATGGAAAAACATATTCAGTACAGATTATTAAAAGCTGCTGATTATTCTTCGTAAATAAGACAGAAAAGTTATTCCAGAATTGAACGATACGGATGAAGATCAAGAAAATCAGTTATTTGAAAATAATAATTATATTAGTGACTATAAATTAAAGATGAAGTGAATATTGAAGGGACAAACAACACAGCAGAGAAATGTAGAAACAGGTACCTGTTGAGGTACAGTCAGAGGCAGACGAAAGCTGTCATCCCTCAAATTGATATGAGCATAACAGTGTCCTTGTTAGACGGAACAGGCAGGTAAAGTATATTTCTGAGAGAAAAGATGATGATGACTGAACTGGAAATTACGAGAGAGAATGCAAGTACATTACAAGCTCTACGCTTTAGCTTTACAAGTGTACCAGTACTAAGGCAAACAAATCCGAATATTAACACGAATGTTCGGTGTTCCGAGTTTCACGTAAACGGGCAAGGTAGTGGACGATACGAGACGATCGCGCAGCAGTTTCACGGGTTTCCTCGTTTCGTCGTCACTGCGACAGCGGCCGCTTTCGGCGGGTCGCCTCCTTACAGGACGCGCCCATTGCCGGCAACAGCAGTCGCTGGCCGAGCGGCCGTTTAATAATGCAGCCAGCACTCAGCGCGCGCCCCATCGCTTTTCATCCCGGCAGCACAAGAGTCCGAGCAGGGAGCCGCTTCACGGCGCAGTGAACTGTGTGTAGCACGGCGGAACGCGAATCTCTCTCGCTACACGAGGGCGAACAACCGGCTAATATCAGAAGACGCGAGCTTACAACAAGAACATCGAGAAAAGTAAAAAAGAATGTGTGATACAATGCAACATAATTAAATCGATCGATTGCAAAGCAACTGGATTAGGAAATGAGACACTGCAAGCAGCAATCTATTTTAGTTTCAGTACACGGGCAAGCTAAATACCTGAATATTAATAACTTGACTACAACATATTAATATTCCACAGTAATATATATTAGTTCTTTACTAACCGGCTCTCTACTTATTAGGCGGACGTCAGATAACTTAATGTTGAACAGATACACAACTTCAGCGAGAATTCATAACTGTACAAAAAATGATGTACCATGATATGCGACATTTTATGACTATACCGATACGAAACAAATGCCTGATGGAGAGCCTAAAGAGGCACTGAACAAATAAGTCTTACATTACAGTGTATTCAAATATGTATTTAAAAAAATTGTTCAAATGGCTCTGACCGCTATGGGAATTAACATATACGGTCATCAGTCACGTAGAACTTAGAACTACTTAAACCTAACTAACCTAACGACATCACACACATCCATGCCCGAGGCAGGATTCGAACCTGCGACTGTAGCAGCCTTGCGGTTCCGGACTGAAGCTCCTAGAACCGCTCGGCCACCACGGCCGGCCAAATATTAAAACTATGTGATTGTATAAAACAGAAGTCTTCTACAAATGAGTAATGGCACAGGCTACTTTGTCATACGGACAAACAGGTGAATGTGATGAACAGACCGAATAAAGGGGGCGGAAGAAAGACGTTTATGGAATGTGGGTGTGGAACAGTTATAACAAGCTTATTAGCTAATGGTGAGAGGAATAATAATTGGCTGTTACTTTAATAATGGTGAGTAATGAAACTGTGTTGGGTCATTAAAGATTAGGCCACGATTCTCTGATTGGTATTTATTAATGACCAAAATTTCAAGATATATTAGTTTCCTATCTTTAGTTCCTGTATGGAGAACATCACATTGCACACTATATAAATGACATTCATTCAGGGTATGTTCACCAAAGGTAGAATCTTTCTTTCTTGGTCTCCAACTTCATTCCTACTCAGTCAGCCTAGTGGTTATGGCCCTGTCTGACTGGCCTACACTACTTACCATTAAAATTGCTACACCAAGAAGAAATGCACATGATAAACGGGTATTCGTTGGACAAATATATTGTACTAGAGCTGACATGTCATTACACGCAATTTGGGTGCATAGATCCTGAGAAATAACAACCACCTCTGGCCGTAATAACGGTCTTGATACGCCTGGGCGTAGAGTCAAATAGAGCCTAGATGGCGTGTACAGGTACAGCTGCTCATTTTGACGATCCAGTTGCTCGGTCACCACTGACCAGACGTTTTCAGTTGGTGAGAGATCTGGAGAATGTGCTGGCCAGGGCAGCAGTCGAACATTTTCTGTATCCAGAAAGGCCCGTACACGACCTGCAACATGCGGCCGTTCATTATCCTGCTGAAATGTGGGGTTTCGCAGGGACGAATGAAGGCTACAGCCACGGGTAGTAGCACATCTGAAATGTAACGTCCAATGTTCAAAATGCCGTCAATGCGAACAAGAGGTGACCGAGACGTGTAACTAATGGACCCCATACCATCACGCCGGGTGATACGCAAGTATGGCGATGACGAATACACGCTTCCAATGAGAATTCACCAAGATGTCGCCAAACACGGATGCGACCATCATGATGCTGTAAACAGAAAATGGATTCATCCGATAAAGTGACGTTTCGCCATTCGTGCTCCCAGGTTCGTCGTTGAGTACACCATCGGAGGCGCTCGTCTCTGCGATGCAGCTTCAAGGATAATCGCAGCTATGGTCTCCGAGCTGATAGTCCATGCTGCTGCAAACGTCGTCGAACTGTACGTGCAGATGGTTGTTGTCTTGCGAACGTCCCCATCTGTTGCCTCAGGGATCGAGACGTGGCTGCACGATCCGTTACAGCCATGCGAATAAGACGCCTGTCATCTCGACTGCTAGTGATACGAGGCCGTTGGGATTCACTACAGCGTTCCGTATTACCCTCCTGAACCCACGGATTCCATAATCTACTAACAGCCATTATATCTCGACCAACGCGAGCAGCAATGTCGCGATACGATAAACCGCAATCGCGATAGTCTACAATCCGACCTTTAGCAAAGCGTGATGGTATGCATTTCTCCTCCTTACACGAGGCATCACAACAACCTTTCACCAGGCAACGCCGGTCAACTGCTGTTTGTGTATGAGAAATCGGTTGAAGCTTTCCTCATATCAGCACGTTGTAGTTGACGCCACCGGCGCCAACCTTGTGTGAATGCTCTGGAAAGCTAATCATTTGCATATCACAGCATCATCTTCCTTTCGGTTCAATTTCGCGTCTGTAGCACGTCATCATCGTGGTGTAGCAATTTTAATGCCAGTAGTGTACACAGATTGCTGAACATTATCTCAGTAAATGTGATTCACATGATTCCACAACGTGATTTCCTCCATAAAATAACTAAAGGGAGAAAACTATCATTACTTGAAATTCTGAATATTAATAAACACCAATCAGAAAATCCTGACCCGGTTCGTAATGACCAAACACAGTTCCACTACTCACCATTATTAAAGTAACAGACAGTTATTATTACTCTCACCATTAGCTAATAAGCTTGTTAAAACTGTTCCACACTGACATTCCCCAAACATCTTTTTACCTCTCCTTTTATTCGGTCTGTCACTACATTTACCAGTTTGTGCATATGACATAATAGCATGTGCCATTACTTACTTGCAGATCATTTATGCACTCACATAGTTTTAATATTTGAATACACTGTAATGTCAGATTTATTTTTTCAATGTCTCTTTAGGCACTACGTCATGCTTCTGTTTTGTATCGGGTTTGATCGTAAAATATACTATATCTTTGTGCAGCATTCTCGGTACAGCTATGAATTCTCGCTGAAGTTGTGTGGGCTATCTGTTCAACATTAAGTTGTCTGACGATGGCCTAAGAAGCAGAAAGTTATTAATATATCTATGTTCCTCCAAGAACCTACAGAATATACAATAAAAATAGCTGAAGGTAGCAGAAATGTAGAGGGTATGAAATATAGAACAGAAAATAGCAAAGAAAAAGCTTTTCTCAACAGCAAAAATTTCGAAGATGGGATAAAAATTTAATTCTGAGAATGTATTGTTTCGCAGTATTTTTCCAAAACACAGCAATGCACAGAAGTGACCCGTAGGCGATAAACGTACAGGAAAGCAGAGAGGAGGAGAATTAGAAATAGGTCTTATAGAATAGTACAAAAGATTAGATGACTAGGCGTGAGAAATAAGACAGATCTGTACTTTATTGTATTTTAAGTTAGTGCCTTACTTATGCTTATCTTTATTCCGATGTGAAATTAATTTTAAAACATAATTGTAAAGCTTCAAATACACCACAGTGGCATCTACAGGTATTTCATAATTTTGATCGTCTCTGTTAGCAGAATTGATATTTTATATGTGACAAATGAGTTTCTTGGCACCTGCAAATATTTTGTCGTTGCCCTAAAAACAGCATGAAGAATACAGCTGGATGTCCAAGACATGCATTAACTACGTACAGCAGCAGCCTCTTATTACTAACTCATGAGATAGTCCACGCCCTTTACAGCCACAGTTCTTATTTTTAATTTTGTTTTAGGAGTCCCTTATCTTCTTAAGTTAGGTAGTGGCAGCTGTTTAGGATGTACTGCCCTTACCAGGCTGGGGTTCTGGTGTTCCTCTTGTTAGATCACCATTTGCTTTTCAATTTACGTTTCCTTCCTAGTTTTCTCGACTGCTCTTTGGTTCAGATTGCAGTATCTGTTTCTTATCTCTGCACAATGGAATTTCGCATCATAATATTCACATTACCTGAGGATGAGTTTGATTATACAACTCCTTTTAATAGCTGAATCTCTAGTGAGTATGTTGCCTTTTTCTCTTACGTAATTCTGTTTTGACGCTCTTTATTTCCGAAACATTGGGATTCCATATTTTCTACTTTCTAAATACTTCAGCACAACGCCGTATACAGGGTGCCCATTTATCTTGACCACCCTAGATAACTGTTTGCCCAGATGCAAATTATAAAATGTTTCAAGCAAATGTTCTTTAGCCGTCAGGGAGACATCAATCAGCATGATTGCCTTCGTTGTAGCTTTGTTTTTTGCACAGATATGAACAGTGGTAGGCCTTTTTTAAATGGCAGCCTATATTTTTATTCGGTAATTCATTTCGTCTCCTAACGACCTATTCAAAAACGTATCACAGTGTACAATTCACTAAAACACAATGTTATTAATTACGTAACAGAGCACTGACTTTCAACACGGTATCACAAACTTGCCCACTTGCTGGAGTTGTCATAAAACAAATGAAAACAAAGTAAGAACATAACACAAAATTGACTTTGACTCTCCTGTACAATTGCCTAGGCATTTAAAGGTGCTCAAAATGGTGACACTGGACACCGATACACTGGTGCACTCGTTGAATGAAAGAATAATTTTCTGTTTCCAGTGTTGCCTGCTGAAGAGAATTACAAGCAAGCACGATACGTTCCTGCATGTCCTCTGGAGTTGTTGGAATATCACGTTAGACACGTCTTTAACGTATCTACAAAGAAAAAAGGTCCAGAGTATTTAGATCAGGAGCGCTAGCAGGCCAAGTAACTGCTCCTCCTCGACCAGTTCATCTGGCAGGATACGTTTGGTTCAGAACACGACGTGCATGCAAGACATTATATGCTGGACACGCATCGTGGTGATACCACATAAGCATTCTGGTTCTTTGCGGCACTTCATTCAGAAGAGGATTAAGAATAATCTGTGGAAGTTTGCATAAGCTGTGCCGTTTCATATGCCATTGATCAAATAAGGGCCAATAATTGCAGTACCAAGCGTCCCACACCAGACGTTAACTGTCCATTGACGCTTATGTTCCACCTATCGAAGACATTGTGGGTTGTCGCTGGACCAATAATACATGTTCCTTGTATTTACCTGTGCTTTGTTTGAGAAGGAACATTCATCGATAAGTAGAACATTGCAGAAGAAGATCGGGTTGGCGAGGATTTGCTGCTGTGCCCACTGAGAGAACTGGACACGATTCTGTAAATCACTCCCATGCAATTCTTGATGTAGGTGTATATGGTAAAAATGGTACATGGTAAAAATGGAACTGGTGACGTGTAAGAATACGATGTACACCTGTTTTAGGAATGACAGTCTCCTGTTCAAGCTGTTGTGTGCTCACATGTGGATTCGTAGCAACGGATGTGGAAACAGTAACTTCGGCAGCTTCGTCTGTGTAAGTGCTACGACGATTGCGTTGTCGTGAGTTGAAACTTCCCGTTTCCTGAAATGTTGCAACAGGACGAGAAAGCATCCGTCGGAAAGGTGGGTTCTTGTCAGGATATCGCTCTCCGTACAGTTTCGCTGCCTGTGTAGCATTTAGCCTGCTTTCAACAACAAAAGTAACATTATGTCCATGCAGTTTGTAGGAAGGACATCCTTTACTGTATGCCTACTCTACACAACAGTATTTAAAAGGACTAAACTACTGTACCATATGTACCCGTACGTAAGAAGACATTATTGAAATTACTGTTCTGCTGACTTACATCCCCCATCGATGAGTAGCATTTCTACCTCCTCTTCGTTGGTGTACATTCTGCAGACGCAACTCTTCAATTGACGATGGTTGACGGAACGACGGGTGCGCATTCTGCTTATGTTTACATTTGTCCTCTGTGAACGTCAGCACGCGGATGTGTTCCATTACCCCGAGTACCTGCACCAAGCGCTGGGACCATCAGCGTCAGTATTGTGTTACGTAAATAATAACGTTGTGTTTCAGTAAATGGTATACTGTGATAAATTTCTCAATAGGTCTTTAGGAGACGAAATGAATTACCGAACAAAAAATACAGGGTGCCATTTAAAAAAGTTCTGATTGATGTGTCCCCCTGACGGCTGAAGAACATTTGCTTGAAACATTTTGTAATTTGCATCTGGACAAACAGTTATTTAGGGTGGTCAAGATAAATGGCTCACCCTGTATAGTGGTTCACTCATCTGCTTAGTAAGCAGGAGACCTTTGTTCAAGTCCCACGCTTGGCAGAAATTTTAATCCATTACTTCGGTGTAACCTGTTGTACTACTAAAATAAGTAACTATGAAATTATCAGTTACAACACTACAATATTTCTCACAAACACAATGACAAACACATTACATCAGATGTAATATCTCACATCTTATGTACAGATCGCAAAATGCATCACACACTTCATGCAGACGACGGAGAGTTTATTGAAACAATTATAGTACAATTTTATCGATCGCTATTTTATTCCTAAGGCCAACGTTCAAAGTAATCCCTAAGTAAGGGTTCTACAATCGATGGTGTTCCAGCCAAAGGGCTCTCATCGATAGTTCCAGTAACACCAAAGATTCGCAA